>NW_027458292.1:0-52347 GCF_050624435.1 Tenrec ecaudatus | reverse complement strand
CACCCCTAGGCTTTAGGCTCGGGCTCCCCTAGGCTAAAGGCTAGGGCTCCCCTAGCCTTCAGGCTCGGGCACCCCTAGGCTTTAGGCTCGGGCTCCCCTAGGCTAAAGGCTAGGGCTCCCCTAGCCTTCAGGCTCGGGCACCCCTAGGCTTTAGGCTCGGGCTCCCCTAGGCTAAAGGCTAGGGCTCCCCTAGCCTTCAGGCTCGGGCACCCCTAGGCTTTAGGCTCGGGCTCCCCTAGGCTAAAGGCTAGGGCTCCCCTAGCCTTCAGGCTCGGGCACCCCTAGGCTTTAGGCTCGGGCTCCCCTAGGCTAAAGGCTAGGGCTCCCCTAGCCTTCAGGCTCGGGCACCCCTAGGCTTTAGGCTCGGGCTCCCCTAGGCTACAGGCTAGGGCTCCCCTAGCCTTCAGGCTCGGGCACCCCTAGGCTTTAGGCTCGGGCTCCCCTAGGCTACAGGCTAGGGCTCCCCTAGCCTTCAGGCTCGGGCACCCCTAGGCTTTAGGCTCGGGCTCCCCTAGGCTACAGGCTAGGGCTCCCCTAGCCTTCAGGCTCGGGCACCCCTAGGCTTTAGGCTCGGGCTCCCCTAGGCTACAGGCTAGGGCTCCCCTAGCCTTCAGGCTCGGGCACCCCTAGGCTTTAGGCTCGGGCTCCCCTAGGCTACAGGCTAGGGCTCCCCTAGCCTTCAGGCTCGGGCACCCCTAGGCTTTAGGCTCGGGCTCCCCTAGGCTACAGGCTAGGGCTCCCCTAGCCTTCAGGCTCGGGCACCCCTAGGCTTTAGGCTCGGGCTCCCCTAGGCTACAGGCTAGGGCTCCCCTAGCCTTCAGGCTCGGGCACCCCTAGGCTTTAGGCTCGGGCTCCCCTAGGCTACAGGCTAGGGCTCCCCTAGCCTTCAGGCTCGGGCACCCCTAGGCTTTAGGCTCGGGCTCCCCTAGGCTAAAGGCTAGGGCTCCCCTAGCCTTCAGGCTCGGGCACCCCTAGGCTTTAGGCTCGGGCTCCCCTAGGCTAAAGGCTAGGGCTCCCCTAGCCTTCAGGCTCGGGCACCCCTAGGCTTTAGGCTCGGGCTCCCCTAGGCTAAAGGCTAGGGCTCCCCTAGCCTTCAGGCTCGGGCACCCCTAGGCTTTAGGCTCGGGCTCCCCTAGGCTAAAGGCTAGGGCTCCCCTAGCCTTCAGGCTCGGGCACCCCTAGGCTTTAGGCTCGGGCTCCCCTAGGCTAAAGGCTAGGGCTCCCCTAGCCTTCAGGCTCGGGCACCCCTAGGCTTTAGGCTCGGGCTCCCCTAGGCTAAAGGCTAGGGCTCCCCTAGCCTTCAGGCTCGGGCACCCCTAGGCTTTAAGCTCGGGCTCCCCTAGGCTAAAGGCTAGGGCTCCCCTAGCCTTCAGGCTCGGGCACCCCTAGGCTTTAGGCTCGGGCTCCCCTAGGCTAAAGGCTAGGCTCCCCTAGCCTTCAGGCTCGGGCACCCCTAGGCTTTAGGCTCGGGCTCCCCTAGGCTAAAGGCTAGGGCTCCCCTAGCCTTCAGGCTCGGGCACCCCTAGGCTTTAGGCTCGGGCTCCCCTAGGCTAAAGGCTAGGGCTCCCCTAGCCTTCAGGCTCGGGCACCCCTAGGCTTTAGGCTCGGGCTCCCCTAGGCTAAAGGCTAGGGCTCCCCTAGCCTTCAGGCTCGGGCACCCCTAGGCTTTAGGCTCGGGCTCCCCTAGGCTAAAGGCTAGGGCTCCCCTAGCCTTCAGGCTCGGGCACCCCTAGGCTTTAGGCCTCGGGCTCCCCTAGGCTAAAGGCTAGGGCTCCCCTAGCCTTCAGGCTCGGGCACCCCTAGGCTTTAGGCTCGGCTCCCCTAGGCTAAAGGCTAGGGCTCCCCTAGCCTTCAGGCTCGGGCACCCCTAGGCTTTAGGCTCGGGCTCCCCTAGGCTAAAGGCTAGGGCTCCCTAGCCTTCAGGCTCGGGCACCCCTAGGCTTTAGGCTCGGGCTCCCCTAGGCTAAAGGCTAGGGCTCCCCTAGCCTTCAGGCTCGGGCACCCCTAGGCTTTAGGCTCGGGCTCCCCTAGGCTAAAGGCTAGGGCTCCCCTAGCCTTCAGGCTCGGGCACCCCTAGGCTTTAGGCTCGGGCTCCCCTAGGCTAAAGGCTAGGGCTCCCCTAGCCTTCAGGCTCGGGCACCCCTAGGCTTTAGGCTCGGGCTCCCCTAGGCTAAAGGCTAGGGCTCCCCTAGCCTTCAGGCTCGGGCACCCCTAGGCTTTAGGCTCGGGCTCCCCTAGGCTAAAGGCTAGGGCTCCCCTAGCCTTCAGGCTCGGGCACCCCTAGGCTTTAGGCTCGGGCTCCCCTAGGCTAAAGGCTAGGGCTCCCCTAGCCTTCAGGCTCGGGCACCCCTAGGCTTTAGGCTCGGGCTCCCCTAGGCTAAAGGCTAGGGCACCCCTAGGCTTCAGGCTCGGGCTCCCCTAGGCTAAAGGCTCGGGCTCCCCTAGCCTTCAGGCTAGGGCACCCCTAGGCTTCAGGCTCGGGCTCCCCTAGGCTAAAGGCTCGGGCTCCCCTAGCCTTCAGGCTAGGGCACCCCTAGGCTTCAGGCTCGGGCTCCCCTAGGCTAAAGGCTCGGGCTCCCCTAGCCTTCAGGCTAGGGCACCCCTAGGCTTCAGGCTCGGGCTCCCCTAGGCTAAAGGCTCGGGCTCCCCTAGCCTTCAGGCTAGGGCACCCCTAGGCTTCAGGCTCGGGCTCCCCTAGGCTAAAGGCTCGGGCTCCCCTAGCCTTCAGGCTAGGGCACCCCTAGGCTTCAGGCTCGGGCTCCCCTAGGCTAAAGGCTCGGGCTCCCCTAGCCTTCAGGCTAGGGCACCCCTAGGCTTCAGGCTCGGGCTCCCCTAGGCTAAAGGCTCGGGCTCCCCTAGCCTTCAGGCTAGGGCACCCCTAGGCTTCAGGCTCGGGCTCCCCTAGGCTAAAGGCTCGGGCTCCCCTAGCCTTCAGGCTAGGGCACCCCTAGGCTTCAGGCTCGGGCTCCCCTAGGCTAAAGGCTCGGGCTCCCCTAGCCTTCAGGCTAGGGCACCCCTAGGCTTCAGGCTCGGGCTCCCCTAGGCTAAAGGCTCGGGCTCCCCTAGCCTTCAGGCTAGGGCACCCCTAGGCTTCAGGCTCGGGCTCCCCTAGGCTAAAGGCTCGGGCTCCCCTAGCCTTCAGGCTAGGGCACCCCTAGGCTTCAGGCTCGGGCTCCCCTAGGCTAAAGGCTCGGGCTCCCCTAGCCTTCAGGCTAGGGCACCCCTAGGCTTCAGGCTCGGGCTCCCCTAGGCTAAAGGCTCGGGCTCCCCTAGCCTTCAGGCTAGGGCACCCCTAGGCTTCAGGCTCGGGCTCCCCTAGGCTCAAGGCTCGGGCTCCCCTAGCCTTCAGGCTAGGGCACCCCTAGGCTTCAGGCTCGGGCTCCCCTAGGCTAAAGGCTCGGGCTCCCCTAGCCTTTAGGCTAGGGCACCCCTAGGCTTCAGGCTCGGGCTCCCCTAGGCTAAAGGCTCGGGCTCCCCTAGCCTTCAGGCTAGGGCACCCCTAGGCTTCAGGCTCGGGCTCCCCTAGGCTAAAGGCTCGGGCTCCCCTAGCCTTCAGGCTAGGGCACGCCTAGGCTTCAGGCTCGGGCTCCCCTAGGCTAAAGGCTCGGGCTCCCCTAGCCTTCAGGCTAGGGCACCCCTAGGCTTCAGGCTCGGGCTCCCCTAGGCTAAAGGCTCGGGCTCCCCTAGCCTTCAGGCTCGGGCACCACTAGGCTTCAGGCTCGGGCTCCCCTAGGCTAAAGGCTCGGGCTCCCCTAGCCTTCAGGCTCGGGCACCCCTAGGCTTCAGGCTCGGGCTCCCCTAGGCTAAAGGCTCGGGCTCCCCTAGCCTTCAGGCTCGGGCACCCCTAGGCTTCAGGCTCGGGCTCCCCTAGGCTAAAGGCTCGGGCTCCCCTAGCCTTCAGGCTCGGGCACCCTTGGCTTCAGGCTCGGGCTCCCCTAGGCTAAAGACTCGGGCTCCCCTAGCCTTCAGGCTCGGGCTCCCCGAGGCTTCAGGCTCGGGCTCCCCTAGGCTAAAGGCTCGGGCTCCCCTAGCCTTCAGGCTCGGGCACCCCTAGGCTTCAGGCTCGGGCTCCCCTAGGCTAAAGGCTCGGGCTCCCCTAGCCTTCAGGCTCGGGCACCCCTAGGCTTCAGGCTCGGGCTCCCCTAGGCTAAAGGCTAGGGCTCCCCTAGCCTTCAGGCTCGGGCACCCCTAGGCTTCAGGCTCGGGCTCCCCTAGGCTAAAGGCTAGGGCTCCCCTAGCCTTCAGGCTCGGGCACCCCTAGGCTTCAGGCTCGGGCTCCCCTAGGCTAAAGGCTAGGGCTCCCCTAGCCTTCAGGCTCGGGCACCCCTAGGCTTCAGGCTCGGGCTCCCCTAGGCTAAAGGCTAGGGCTCCCCTAGCCTTCAGGCTCGGGCACCCCTAGGCTTCAGGCTCGGGCTCCCCTAGGCTAAAGGCTAGGGCTCCCCTAGCCTTCAGGCTCGGGCACCCCTAGGCTTCAGGCTCGGGCTCCCCTAGGCTAAAGGCTAGGGCTCCCCTAGCCTTCAGGCTCGGGCACCCCTAGGCTTCAGGCTCGGGCTCCCCTAGGCTAAAGGCTAGGGCTCCCCTAGCCTTCAGGCTCGGGCACCCCTAGGCTTCAGGCTCGGGCTCCCCTAGGCTAAAGGCTAGGGCTCCCCTAGCCTTCAGGCTCGGGCACCCCTAGGCTTCAGGCTCGGGCTCCCCTAGGCTAAAGGCTAGGGCTCACCTAGCCTTCAGGCTCGGGCACCCCTAGGCTTCAGGCTCGGGCTCCCCTAGGCAAAAGGCTAGGGCTCCCCTAGCCTTCAGGCTCGGGCACCCCTAGGCTTCAGGCTCGGGCTCCCCTAGGCTAAAGGCTAGGGCTCCCCTAGCCTTCAGGCTCGGGCACCCCTAGGCTTCAGGCTCGGGCTCCCCTAGGCTAAAGGCTAGGGCTCCCCTAGCCTTCAGGCTCGGGCACCCCTAGGCTTCAGGCTCGGGCTCCCCTAGGCTAAAGGCTAGGGCTCCCCTAGCCTTCAGGCTCGGGCACCACTAGGCTTCAGGCTCGGGCTCCCCTAGGCTAAAGGCTAGGGCTCCCCTAGCCTTCAGGCTCGGGCACCCCTAGGCTTTAGGCTCGGGCTCCCCTAGGCTAAAGGCTAGGGCTCCCCTAGCCTTCAGGCTCGGGCACCCCTAGGCTTTAGGCTCGGGCTCCCCTAGGCTAAAGGCTAGGGCTCCCCTAGCCTTCAGGCTCGGGCACCCCTAGGCTTTAGGCTCGGGCTCCCCTAGGCTAAAGGCTAGGGCTCCCCTAGCCTTCAGGCTCGGGCACCCCTAGGCTTTAGGCTCGGGCTCCCCTAGGCTAAAGGCTAGGGCTCCCCTAGCCTTCAGGCTCGGGCACCCCTATGCTTTAGGCTCGGGCTCCCCTAGGCTAAAGCTAGGGCTCCCCTAGCCTTCAGGCTCGGGCACCCCTAGGCTTTAGGCTCGGGCTCCCCTAGGCTAAAGGCTAGGGCTCCCCTAGCCTTCAGGCTCGGGCACCCCTAGGCTTTAGGCTCGGGCTCCCCTAGGCTAAAGGCTAGGGCTCCCCTAGCCTTCAGGCTCGGGCACCCCTAGGCTTTAGGCTCGGGCTCCCCTAGGCTAAAGGCTAGGGCTCCCCTAGCCTTCAGGCTCGGGCACCCCTAGGCTTTAGGCTCGGGCTCCCCTAGGCTAAAGGCTTGGGCACCCCTAGGCTTCAGGCTCGGGCTCCCCTAGGCTAGAGGCTCGGGCTCCCCTAGCCTTCAGGCTAGGGCACCCCTAGGCTTCAGGCTCGGGCTCCCCTAGGCTAAAGGCTCGGGCTCCCCTAGCCTTCAGGCTAGGGCACCCCTAGGCTTCAGGCTCGGGCTCCCCTAGGCTAAAGGCTCGGGCTCCCCTAGCCTTCAGGCTAGGGCACCCCTAGGCTTCAGGCTCGGGCTCCCCTAGGCTAAAGGCTCGGGCCCCCTAGCCTTCAGGCTAGGGCACCCCTAGGCTTCAGGCTGGCTCCCCTAGGCTAAAGGCTCGGGCTCCCCTAGCCTTCAGGCTAGGGCACCCCTAGGCTTCAGGCTCGGGCTCCCCTAGGCTAAAGGCTCGGGCTCCCCTAGCCTTCAGGCTAGGGCACCCCTAGGCTTCAGGCTCGGGCTCCCCTAGGCTAAAGGCTCGGGCTCCCCTAGCCTTCAGGCTAGGGCACCCCTAGGCTTCAGGCTCGGGCTCCCCTAGGCTAAAGGCTCAGGCTCCCCTAGCCTTCAGGTTAGGGCACCCCTAGGCTTCAGGCTCGGGCTCCCCTAGGCTAAAGGCTCGGGCTCCCCTAGCCTTCAGGCTAGGGCACCCCTAGGCTTCAGGCTCGGGCTCCCCTAGGCTAAAGGCTCGGGCTCCCCTAGCCTTCAGGCTAGGGCACACCTAGGCTTCAGGCTCGGGCTCCCCTAGGCTAAAGGCTAGGGCTCCCCTAGCCTTCAGGCTCGGGCACCCCTAGACTTTAGGCTCGGGCTCCCCTAGGCTAAAGGCTAGGGCTCCCCTAGCCTTCAGGCTCGGGCACCCCTAGGCTTTAGGCTCGGGCTCCCCTAGGCTAAAGGCTAGGGCTCCCCTAGCCTTCAGGCTCGGGCACCCCTAGGCTTTAGGCTCGGGCTCCCCTAGGCTAAAGGCTTGGGCACCCCTAGGCTTCAGGCTCGGGCTCCCCTAGGCTAAAGGCTCGGGCTCCCCTAGCCTTCAGGCTAGGGCACCCCTAGGCTTCAGGCTCGGGCTCCCCTAGGCTAAAGGCTCGGGCTCCCCTAGCCTTCAGGCTAGGGCACCCCTAGGCTTCAGGCTCGGGCTCCCCTAGACTAAAGGCTCGGGCTCCCCTAGCCTTCAGGCTAGGGCACCCCTAGGCTTCAGGCTCGGGCTCCCCTAGGCTAAAGGCTCGGGCTCCCCTAGCCTTCAGGCTAGGGCACCCCTAGGCTTCAGGCTCGGGCTCCCCTAGGCTAAAGGCTCGGGCTCCCCTAGCCTTCAGGCTAGGGCACCCCTAGGCTTCAGGCTCGGGCTCCCCTAGGCTAAAGGCTCGGGCTCCCCTAGCCTTCAGGCTAGGGCACCCCTAGGCTTCAGGCTCGGGCTCCCCTAGGCTAAAGGCTCGGGCTCCCCTAGCCTTCAGGCTAGGGCACCCCTAGGCTTCAGGCTCGGGCTCCCCTAGGCTAAAGGCTCGGGCTCCCCTAGCCTTCAGGCTAGGGCACCCCTAGGCTTCAGGCTCGGGCTCCCCTAGGCTAAAGGCTCGGGCTCCCCTAGCCTTCAGGCTAGGGCACCCCTAGGCTTCAGGCTCGGGCTCCCCTAGGCTAAAGGCTCGGGCTCCCCTAGCCTTCAGGCTAGGGCACCCCTAGGCTTCAGGCTCGGGCTCCCCTAGGCTAAAGGCTCGGGCTCCCCTAGCCTTCAGGCTCGGGCACCCCTAGGCTTCAGGCTCGGGCTCCCCTAGGCTAAAGGCTCGGGCTCCCCTAGCCTTCAGGCTCGGGCACCCCTAGGCTTCAGGCTCGGGCTCCCCTAGGCTAAAGGCTCGGGCTCCCCTAGCCTTCAGGCTCGGGCTCCCCTAGGCTTCAGGCTCGGGCTCCCCTAGCCTTCAGGCTAGGGCACCCCTAGGCTTCAGGCTCGGGCTCCCCTAGGCTAAAGGCTCGGGCTCCCCTAGCCTTCAGGCTAGGGCACCCCTAGGCTTCAGGCTCGGGCTCCCCTAGGCTAAAGGCTCGGGCTCCCCTAGCCTTCAGGCTAGGGCACCCCTAGGCTTCAGGCTCGGGCTCCCCTAGGCTAAAGGCTCGGGCTCCCCTAGCCTTCAGGCTAGGGCACCCCTAGGCTTCAGGCTCGGGCTCCCCTAGGCTAAAGGCTCGGTCTCCCTAGCCTTCAGGCTAGGGCACGCCTAGGCTTCAGGCTCGGGCTCCCCTAGGCTAAAGGCTCGGGCTCCCCTAGCCTTCAGGCTAGGGCACCCCTAGGCTTCAGGCTCGGGCTCCCCTAGGCTAAAGGCTCGGGCTCCCCTAGCCTTCAGGCTCGGGCACCCCTAGGCTTCAGGCTCGGGCTCCCCTAGGCTAAAGGCTCGGGCTCCCCTAGCCTTCAGGCTCGGGCACCCCTAGGCTTCAGGCTCGGGCTCCCCTAGGCTAAAGGCTCGGGCTCCCCTAGCCTTCAGGCTAGGGCACCCCTAGGCTTCAGGCTCGGGCTCCCCTAGGCTAAAGGCTCGGGCTCCCCTAGCCTTCAGGCTAGGGCACCCCTAGGCTTCAGGCTCGGGCTCCCCTAGGCTAAAGGCTCGGGCTCCCCTAGCCTTCAGGCTAGGGCACCCCTAGGCTTCAGGCTCGGGCTCCCCTAGGCTAAAGGCTCGGGCTCCCCTAGCCTTCAGGCTAGGGCACCCCTAGGCTTCAGGCTCGGGCTCCCCTAGGCTAAAGGCTCGGGCTCCCCTAGCCTTCAGGCTAGGGCACCCCTAGGCTTCAGGCTCGGGCTCCCCTAGGCTAAAGGCTCGGGCTCCCCTAGCCTTCAGGCTAGGGCACCCCTAGGCTTCAGGCTCGGGCTCCCCTAGGCTAAAGGCTCGGGCTCCCCTAGCCTTCAGGCTAGGGCACCCCTAGGCTTCAGGCTCGGGCTCCCCTAGGCTAAAGGCTCGGGCTCCCCTAGCCTTCAGGCTAGGGCACCCCTAGGCTTCAGGCTCGGGCTCCCCTAGGCTAAAGGCTCGGGCTCCCCTAGCCTTCAGGCTAGGGCACCCCTAGGCTTCAGGCTTGGGCTCCCCTAGGCTAAAGGCTCGGGCTCCCCTAGCCTTCAGGCTAGGGCACCCCTAGGCTTCAGGCTCGGGCTCCCCTAGGCTAAAGGCTCGGGCTCCCCTAGACCTCAGGCTAGGGCACCCCTAGGCTTCAGGCTCGGGCTCCCCTAGGCTAAAGGCTCGGGCTCCCCTAGCCTTCAGGCTAGGGCACCCCTAGGCTTCAGGCTCGGGCTCCCCCAGGCTAAAGGCTCAGGCTCCCCTAGCCTTCAGGCTAGGGCACCCCTAGGCTTCAGGCTCGGGCTCCCCCAGGCTAAAGGCTCGGGCTCCCCTAGCCTTCAGGCTAGGGCACCCCTAGGCTTCAGGCTCGGGCTCCCCCAGGCTAAAGGCTCGGGCTCCCCTAGCCTTCAGGCTAGGGCACCCCTAGGCTTCAGGCTCGGGCTCCCCCAGGCTAAAGGCTCGGGCTCCCCTAGCCTTCAGGCTAGGGCACCCCTAGGCTTCAGGCTCGGGCTCCCCCAGGCTAAAGGCTCGGGCTCCCCTAGCCTTCAGGCTAGGGCACCCCTAGGCTTCAGGCTCGGGCTCCCCCAGGCTAAAGGCTCGGGCTCCCCTAGCCTTCAGGCTAGGGCACCCCTAGGCTTCAGGCTCGGGCTCCCCCAGGCTAAAGGCTCGGGCTCCCCTAGCCTTCAGGCTAGGGCACCACTAGGCTTCAGGCTCGGGCTCCCCCAGGCTAAAGGCTCGGGCTCCCCTAGCCTTCAGGCTAGGGCACCCCTAGGCTTCAGGCTCGGGCTCCCCCAGGCTAAAGGCTCTGGCTCCCCTAGCCTTCAGGCTAGGGCACCCCTAGGCTTCAGGCTCGGGCTCCCCCAGGCTAAAGGCTAGGGCTCCCCTAGCCTTCAGGCTAGGGCACCCCTAGGCTTCAGGCTCGGGCTCCCCCAGGCTAAAGGCTCGGGCTCCCCTAGCCTTCAGGCTAGGGCACCCCTAGGCTTCAGGCTCGGGCTCCCCCAGGCTAAAGGCTCGGGCTCCCCTAGCCTTCAGGCTAGGGCACCCCTAGGCTTCAGGCTCGGGCTCCCCCAGGCTAAAGGCTCAGGCTCACCTAGCCTTCAGGCTAGGGCACCCCTAGGCTTCAGGCTCGGGCTCCCCCAGGCTAAAGGCTCGGGCTCCCCTAGCCTTCAGGCTAGGGCACCCCTAGGCTTCAGGCTCGGGCTCCCCCAGGCTAAAGGCTCGGGCTCCCCTAGCCTTCAGGCTAGGGCACCCCTAGGCTTCAGGCTCGGGCTCCCCCAGGCTAAAGGCTCGGGCTCCCCTAGCCTTCAGGCTAGGGCACCCCTAGGCTTCAGGCTCGGGCTCCCCCAGGCTAAAGGCTCGGGCTCCCCTAGCCTTGAGGCTAGGGCACCCTTAGGCTTCAGGCTCGGGCTCCCCCAGGCTAAAGGCTCGGGCTCCCCTAGCCTTCAGGCTAGGGCACCCCTAGGCTTCAGGCTCGGGCTCCCCCAGGCTAAAGGCTCGGGCTCCCCTAGCCTTCAGGCTAGGGCACCCCTAGGCTTCAGGCTCGGGCTCCCCCAGGCTAAAGGCTCGGGCTCCCCTAGCCTTCAGGCTAGGGCAACCCTAGGCTTCAGGCTCGGGCTCCCCCAGGCTAAAGGCTCGGGCTCCCCTAGCCTTCAGGCTAGGGCACCCCTAGGCTTCAGGCTCGGGCTCCCCCAGGCTAAAGGCTCGGGCTCCCCTAGCCTTCAGGCTAGGGCACCCCTAGGCTTCAGGCTCGGGCTCCCCCAGGCTAAAGGCTCGGGCTCCCCTAGCCTTCAGGCTAGGGCACCCCTAGGCTTCAGGCTCGGGCTCCCCCAGTCTAAAGGCTCGGGCTCCCCTAGCCTTCAGGCTAGGGCACCCCTAGGCTTCAGGCTCGGGCTCCCCCAGGCTAAAGGCTCGGGCTCCCCTAGCCTTCAGGCTAGGGCACCCCTAGGCTTCAGGCTCGGGCTCCCCCAGGCTAAAGGCTCGGGCTCCCCTAGCCTTCAGGCTAGGGCACCCCTAGGCTTCAGGCTCGGGCTCCCCTAGGCTAAAGGCTCGGGCTCCCCTAGCCTTCAGGCTAGGGCACCCCTAGGCTTCAGGCTCGGGCTCCCCCAGGCTAAAGGCTCGGGCTCCCCTAGCCTTCAGGCTAGGGCACCCCTAGGCTTCAGGCTCGGGCTCCCCCAGGCTAAAGGCTCGGGCTCCCCTAGCCTTCAGGCTAGGGCACCCCTAGGCTTCAGGCTCGGGCTCCCCCAGGCTAAAGGCTCGGGCTCCCCTAGCCTTCAGGCTAGGGCACCCCTAGGCTTCAGGCTCGGGCTCCCCCAGGCTAAAGGCTCGGGCTCCCCTAGCCTTCAGGCTAGGGCACCCCTAGGCTTCAGGCTCGGGCTCCCCCAGGCTAAAGGCTCGGGCTCCCCTAGCCTTCAGGCTAGGGCACCCCTAGGCTTCAGGCTCGGGCTCCCCCAGGCTAAAGGCTCGGGCTCCCCTAGCCTTCAGGCTAGGGCACCCCTAGGCTTCAGGCTCGGGCTCCCCCAGGCTAAAGGCTCGGGCTCCCCTAGCCTTCAGGCTAGGGCAACCCTAGGCTTCAGGCTCGGGCTCCCCCAGGCTAAAGGCTCGGGCTCCCCTAGCCTTCAGGCTAGGGCACCCCTAGGCTTCAGGCTCGGGCTCCCCCAGGCTAAAGTCTCGGGCTCCCCTAGCCTTCAGGCTAGGGCACCCCTAGGCTTCAGGCTCGGGCTCCCCCAGGCTAAAGGCTCGGGCTCCCCTAGCCTTCAGGCTAGGGCACCCCTAGGCTTCAGGCTCGGGCTCCCCCAGGCTAAAGGCTCGGGCTCCCCTAGCCTTCAGGCTAGGGCACCCCTAGGCTTCAGGCTCGGGCTCCCCCAGGCTAAAGGCTCGGGCTCCCCTAGCCTTCAGGCTAGGGCACCCCTAGGCTTCAGGCTCGGGCTCCCCCAGGCTAAAGGCTCGGGCTCCCCTAGCCTTCAGGCTAGGGCACCCCTAGGCTTCAGGCTCGGGCTCCCCGAGGCTAAAGGCTCGGGCTCCCCTAGCCTTCAGGCTAGGGCACCCCTAGGCTTCAGGCTCGGGCTCCCCCAGTCTAAAGGCTCGGGCTCCCCTAGCCTTCAGGCTAGGGCACCCCTAGGCTTCAGGCTCGGGCTCCCCCAGGCTAAAGGCTCGGGCTCCCCTAGCCTTCAGGCTAGGGCACCCCTAGGCTTCAGGCTCGGGCTCCCCCAGGCTAAAGGCTCGGGCTCCCCTAGCCTTCAGGCTAGGGCACCCCTAGGCTTCAGGCTCGGGCTCCCCCAGGCTAAAGGCTCGGGCTCCCCTAGCCTTCAGGCTAGGGCACCCCTAGGCTTCAGGCTCGGGCTCCCCCAGGCTAAAGGCTCGGGCTCCCCTAGCCTTCAGGCTAGGGCACCCCTAGGCTTCAGGCTCGGGCTCCCCCAGGCTAAATGCTCGGGCTCCCCTAGCCTTCAGGCTAGGGCACCCCTAGGCTTCAGGCTCGGGCTCCCCCAGGCTAAAGGCTCGGGCTCCCCTAGCCTTCAGGCTAGGGCACCCCTAGGCTTCAGGCTCGGGCTCCCCCAGGCTAAAGGCTCGGGCTCCCCTAGCCTTCAGGCTAGGGCACCCCTAGGCTTCAGGCTCGGGCTCCCCCAGGCTAAAGGCTCGGGCTCCCCTAGCCTTCAGGCTAGGGCACCCCTAGGCTTCAGGCTCGGGCTCCCCCAGGCTAAAGGCTCGGGCTCCCCTAGCCTTCAGGCTAGGGCACCCCTAGGCTTCAGGCTCGGGCTCCCCTAGGCTAAAGGCTCGGGCTCCCCTAGCCTTCAGGCTAGGGCACCCCTAGGCTTCAGGCTCAGGCTCCCCCAGGCTAAAGGCTCGGGCTCCCCTAGCCTTCAGGCTAGGGCACCCCTAGGCTTCAGGCTCGGGCTCCCCCAGGCTAAAGGCTCGGGCTCCCCTAGCCTTCAGGCTAGGGCACCCCTAGGCTTCAGGCTCGGGCTCCCCCAGGCTAAAGGCTCGGGCTCCCCTAGCCTTCAGGCTAGGGCACCCCTAGGCTTCAGGCTCGGGCTCCCCCAGGCTAAAGGCTCGGGCTCCCCTAGCCTTCAGGCTAGGGCACCCCTAGGCTTCAGGCTCGGGCTCCCCCAGGCTAAAGGCTCGGGCTCCCCTAGCCTTCAGGCTAGGGCACCCCTAGGCTTCAGGCTCGGGCTCCCCCAGGCTAAAGGCTCGGGCTCCCCTAGCCTTCAGGCTAGGGCACCCCTAGGCTTCAGACTCGGGCTCCCCCAGGCTAAAGGCTAGGGCTCCCCTAGCCTTCAGGCTAGGGCACCCCTAGGCTTCAGGCTCGGGCTCCCCCAGGCTAAAGGCTAGGGCTCCCCTAGCCTTCAGGCTAGGGCACCCCTAGGCTTCAGGCTCGGGCTCCCCCAGGCTAAAGGCTAGGGCTCCCCTAGCCTTCAGGCTAGGGCACCCCTAGGCTTCAGGCTCGGGCTCCCCCAGGCTAAAGGCTAGGGCTCCCCTAGCCTTCAGGCTAGGGCACCCCTAGGCTTCAGGCTCGGGCTCCCCTAGGCTAAAGGCTCGGGCTCCCCTAGCCTTCAGGCTAGGGCACCCCTAGGCTTCAGGCTCGGGCTCCCCCAGGCTAAAGGCTCGGGCTCCCCTAGCCTTCAGGCTAGGGCACCCCTAGGCTTCAGGCTCGGGCTCCCCCAGGCTAAAGGCTCGGGCTCCCCTAGCCTTCAGGCTAGGGCACCCCTAGGCTTCAGGCTCGGGCTCCCCCAGGCTAAAGGCTCGGGCTCCCCTAGCCTTCAGGCTAGGGCACCCCTAGGCTTCAGGCTCGGGCTCCCCCAGGCTAAAGGCTCGGGCTCCCCTAGCCTTCAGGCTAGGGCACCCCTAGGCTTCAGGCTCGGGCTCCCCCAGGCTAAAGGCTCGGGCTCCCCTAGCCTTCAGGCTAGGGCACCCCTAGGCTTCAGGCTCGGGCTCCCCCAGGCTAAAGGCTCGGGCTCCCCTAGCCTTCAGGCTAGGGCACCCCTAGGCTTCAGACTCGGGCTCCCCCAGGCTAAAGGCTAGGGCTCCCCTAGCCTTCAGGCTAGGGCACCCCTAGGCTTCAGGCTCGGGCTCCCCCAGGCTAAAGGCTAGGGCTCCCCTAGCCTTCAGGCTAGGGCACCCCTAGGCTTCAGGCTCGGGCTCCCCCAGGCTAAAGGCTAGGGCTCCCCTAGCCTTCAGGCTAGGGCACCCCTAGGCTTCAGGCTCGGGCTCCCCCAGGCTAAAGGCTAGGGCTCCCCTAGCCTTCAGGCTAGGGCACCCCTAGGCTTCAGGCTCGGGCTCCCCCAGGCTAAAGGCTAGGGCTCCCCTAGCCTTCAGGCTAGGGCACCCCTAGGCTTCAGCCTCGGGCTCCCCCAGGCTAAAGGCTAGGGCTCCCCTAGCCTTCAGGCTAGGGCACCCCTAGGCTTCAGGCTCGGGCTCCCCCAGGCTAAAGGCTAGGGCTCCCCTAGCCTTCAGGCTAGGGCACCCCTAGGCTTCAGGCTCGGGCTCCCCCAGGCTAAAGGCTCGGGCTCCCCTAGCCTTCAGGCTAGGGCACCCCTAGGCTTCAGGCTCGGGCTCCCCCAGGCTAAAGGCTAGGGCTCCCCTAGCCTTCAGGCTAGGGCACCCCTAGGCTTCAGGCTCGGGCTCCCCCAGGCTAAAGGCTAGGGCTCCCCTAGCCTTCAGGCTAGGGCACCCCTAGGCTTCAGGCTCGGGCTCCCCCAGGCTAATGGCTAGGGCTCCCCTAGCCTTCAGGCTAGGGCACCCCTAGGCTACAGGCTCGGGCTCCCCCAGGCTGAAGGCTAGGGCTCCCCTAGCCTTCAGGCTAGGGCACCCCTAGGCTTCAGGCTCGGGCTCCCCCAGGCTGAAGGCTAGGGCTCCCCTAGCCTTCAGGCTAGGGCACCCCTAGGCTTCAGGCTCGGGCTCCCCCAGGCTGAAGGCTAGGGCTCCCCTAGCCTTCAGGCTAGGGCACCCCTCGGCTTCAGGCTCGGGCTTCCCCAGGCTAAAGGCTAGGGCTCCCCTAGCCTTCAGGCTAGGGCACCCCTAGGCTTCAGGCTCGGGCTCCCCCAGCCTAAAGGCTAGGGCTCCCCTAGCCTTCAGGCTAGGGCACCCCTAGGCTTCAGGCTCGGGCTCCCCCAGGCTAAAGGCTAGGGCTCCCCTAGCCTTCAGGCTAGGGCACCCCTAGGCTTCAGGCTCGGGCTCCCCCAGGCTAAAGGCTATGGCTCCCCTAGCCTTCAGGCTAGGGCACCCCTAGGCTTCAGGCTCGGGCTCCCCCAGGCTAAAGGCTAGGGCTCCCCTAGCCTTCAGGCTAGGGCACCCCTAGGCTTCAGGCTCGGGCTCCCCCAGGCTAAAGGCTAGGGCTCCCCTAGCCTTCAGGCTAGGGCACCCCTAGGCTTCAGGCTCGGGCTCCCCCAGGCTAAAGGCTCGGGCTCCCCTAGCCTTCAGGCTAGGGCACCCCTAGGCTTCAGGCTCGGGCTCCCCCAGGCTAAAGGCTAGGGCTCCCCTAGCCTTCAGGCTAGGGCACCCCTAGGCTTCAGGCTCGGGCTCCCCCAGGCTAAAGGCTAGGGCTCCCCTAGCCTTCAGGCTAGGGCACCCCTAGGCTTCAGCCTCGGGCTCCCCCAGGCTAAAGGCTAGGGCTCCCCTAGCCTTCAGGCTAGGGCACCCCTAGGCTTCAGGCTCGGGCTCCCCCAGGCTAAAGGCTAGGGCTCCCCTAGCCTTCAGGCTAGGGCACCCCTAGGCTTCAGGCTCGGGCTCCCCCAGGCTAAAGGCTCGGGCTCCCCTAGCCTTCAGGCTAGGGCACCCCTAGGCTTCAGGCTCGGCTCCCCCAGGCTAAAGGCTAGGGCTCCCCTAGCCTTCAGGCTAGGGCACCCCTAGGCTTCAGGCTCGGGCTCCCCAGGCTAAAGGCTAGGGCTCCCCTAGCCTTCAGGCTAGGGCACCCCTAGGCTTCAGGCTCGGGCTCCCCCAGGCTAAAGGCTAGGGCTCCCCTAGCCTTCAGGCTAGGGCACCCCTAGGCTTCAGGCTCGGGCTCCCCCAGGCTAAAGGCTAGGGCTCCCCTAGCCTTCAGGCTAGGGCACCCCTAGGCTTCAGGCTCGGGCTCCCCCAGGCTAAAGGCTAGGGCTCCCCTAGCCTTCAGGCTAGGGCACCCCTAGGCTTCAGGCTCGGGCTCCCCCAGGCTAAAGGCTAGGGCTCCCCTAGCCTTCAGGCTAGGGCACCCCTAGGCTTCAGGCTCGGGCTCCCCCAGGCTAAAGGCTAGGGCTCCCCTAGCCTTCAGGCTAGGGCACCCCTAGGCTTCAGGCTCGGGCTCCCCCAGGCTAAAGGCTCGGGCTCCCCTAGCCTTCAGGCTAGGGCACCCCTAGGCTTCAGGCTCGGGCTCCCCCAGGCTAAAGGCTAGGGCTCCCCTAGCCTTCAGGCTAGGGCACCCCTAGGCTTCAGGCTCGGGCTCCCCCAGGCTAAAGGCTAGGGCTCCCCTAGCCTTCAGGCTAGGGCACCCCTAGGCTTCAGCCTCGGGCTCCCCCAGGCTAAAGGCTAGGGCTCCCCTAGCCTTCAGGCTAGGGCACCCCTAGGCTTCAGGCTCGGGCTCCCCCAGGCTAAAGGCTAGGGCTCCCCTAGCCTTCAGGCTAGGGCACCCCTAGGCTTCAGGCTCGGGCTCCCCCAGGCTAAAGGCTCGGGCTCCCCTAGCCTTCAGGCTAGGGCACCCCTAGGCTTCAGGCTCGGCTCCCCCAGGCTAAAGGCTAGGGCTCCCCTAGCCTTCAGGCTAGGGCACCCCTAGGCTTCAGGCTCGGGCTCCCCAGGCTAAAGGCTAGGGCTCCCCTAGCCTTCAGGCTAGGGCACCCCTAGGCTTCAGGCTCGGGCTCCCCCAGGCTAAAGGCTAGGGCTCCCCTAGCCTTCAGGCTAGGGCACCCCTAGGCTTCAGGCTCGGGCTCCCCCAGGCTAAAGGCTAGGGCTCCCCTAGCCTTCAGGCTAGGGCACCCCTAGGCTTCAGGCTCGGGCTCCCCCAGGCTAAAGGCTAGGGCTCCCCTAGCCTTCAGGCTAGGGCACCCCTAGGCTTCAGGCTCGGGCTCCCCCAGGCTAAAGGCTAGGGCTCCCCTAGCCTTCAGGCTAGGGCACCCCTAGGCTTCAGGCTCGGGCTCCCCCAGGCTAAAGGCTAGGGCTCCCCTAGCCTTCAGGCTAGGGCACCCCTAGGCTACAGGCTCGGGCTCCCCCAGGCTGAAGGCTAGGGCTCCCCTAGCCTTCAGGCTAGGGCACCCCTAGGCTTCAGGCTCGGGCTCCCCCAGGCTGAAGGCTAGGGCTCCCCTAGCCTTCAGGCTAGGGCACCCCTAGGCTTCAGGCTCGGGCTCCCCCAGGCTGAAGGCTAGGGCTCCCCTAGCCTTCAGGCTAGGGCACCCCTCGGCTTCAGGCTCGGGCTCCCCCAGGCTAAAGGCTAGGGCTCCCCTAGCCTTCAGGCTAGGGCACCCCTAGGCTTCAGGCTCGGGCTCCCCCAGCCTAAAGGCTAGGGCTCCCCTAGCCTTCAGGCTAGGGCACCCCTAGGCTTCAGGCTCGGGCTCCCCCAGGCTAAAGGCTAGGGCTCCCCTAGCCTTCAGGCTAGGGCACCCCTAGGCTTCAGGCTCGGGCTCCCCCAGGCTAAAGGCTATGGCTCCCCTAGCCTTCAGGCTAGGGCACCCCTAGGCTTCAGGCTCGGGCTCCCCCAGGCTAAAGGCTAGGGCTCCCCTAGCCTTCAGGCTAGGGCACCCCTAGGCTTCAGGCTCGGGCTCCCCCAGGCTAAAGGCTAGGGCTCCCCTAGCCTTCAGGCTAGGGCACCCCTAGGCTTCAGGCTCGGGCTCCCCCAGGCTAAAGGCTCGGGCTCCCCTAGCCTTCAGGCTCGGGCACCCCTAGGCTTCAGGCTCGGGCTCCCCCAGGCTAAATGCTCGGGCTCCCCTAGCCTTCAGGCTAGGGCACCCCTAGGCTTCAGGCTCGGGCTCCCCCAGGCTAAAGGCTCGGGCTCCCCTAGCCTTCAGGCTAGGGCACCCCTAGGCTTCAGGCTCGGGCTCCCCCAGGCTAAAGGCTCGGGCTCCCCTAGCCTTCAGGCTAGGGCACCCCTAGGCTTCAGGCTCGGGCTCCCCCAGGCTAAAGGCTCGGGCTCCCCTAGCCTTCAGGCTAGGGCACCCCTAGGCTTCAGGCTCGGGCTCCCCCAGGCTAAAGGCTCGGGCTCCCCTAGCCTTCAGGCTAGGGCACCCCTAGGCTTCAGGCTCGGGCTCCCCTAGGCTAAAGGCTCGGGCTCCCCTAGCCTTCAGGCTAGGGCACCCCTAGGCTTCAGGCTCAGGCTCCCCCAGGCTAAAGGCTCGGGCTCCCCTAGCCTTCAGGCTAGGGCACCCCTAGGCTTCAGGCTCGGGCTCCCCCAGGCTAAAGGCTCGGGCTCCCCTAGCCTTCAGGCTAGGGCACCCCTAGGCTTCAGGCTCGGGCTCCCCCAGGCTAAAGGCTCGGGCTCCCCTAGCCTTCAGGCTAGGGCACCCCTAGGCTTCAGGCTCGGGCTCCCCCAGGCTAAAGGCTCGGGCTCCCCTAGCCTTCAGGCTAGGGCACCCCTAGGCTTCAGGCTCGGGCTCCCCCAGGCTAAAGGCTCGGGCTCCCCTAGCCTTCAGGCTAGGGCACCCCTAGGCTTCAGGCTCGGGCTCCCCCAGGCTAAAGGCTCGGGCTCCCCTAGCCTTCAGGCTAGGGCACCCCTAGGCTTCAGACTCGGGCTCCCCCAGGCTAAAGGCTAGGGCTCCCCTAGCCTTCAGGCTAGGGCACCCCTAGGCTTCAGGCTCGGGCTCCCCCAGGCTAAAGGCTAGGGCTCCCCTAGCCTTCAGGCTAGGGCACCCCTAGGCTTCAGGCTCGGGCTCCCCCAGGCTAAAGGCTAGGGCTCCCCTAGCCTTCAGGCTAGGGCACCCCTAGGCTTCAGGCTCGGGCTCCCCCAGGCTAAAGGCTAGGGCTCCCCTAGCCTTCAGGCTAGGGCACCCCTAGGCTTCAGGCTCGGGCTCCCCTAGGCTAAAGGCTCGGGCTCCCCTAGCCTTCAGGCTAGGGCACCCCTAGGCTTCAGGCTCAGGCTCCCCCAGGCTAAAGGCTCGGGCTCCCCTAGCCTTCAGGCTAGGGCACCCCTAGGCTTCAGGCTCGGGCTCCCCCAGGCTAAAGGCTCGGGCTCCCCTAGCCTTCAGGCTAGGGCACCCCTAGGCTTCAGGCTCGGGCTCCCCCAGGCTAAAGGCTCGGGCTCCCCTAGCCTTCAGGCTAGGGCACCCCTAGGCTTCAGGCTCGGGCTCCCCCAGGCTAAAGGCTCGGGCTCCCCTAGCCTTCAGGCTAGGGCACCCCTAGGCTTCAGGCTCGGGCTCCCCCAGGCTAAAGGCTCGGGCTCCCCTAGCCTTCAGGCTAGGGCACCCCTAGGCTTCAGGCTCGGGCTCCCCCAGGCTAAAGGCTCGGGCTCCCCTAGCCTTCAGGCTAGGGCACCCCTAGGCTTCAGACTCGGGCTCCCCCAGGCTAAAGGCTAGGGCTCCCCTAGCCTTCAGGCTAGGGCACCCCTAGGCTTCAGGCTCGGGCTCCCCCAGGCTAAAGGCTAGGGCTCCCCTAGCCTTCAGGCTAGGGCACCCCTAGGCTTCAGGCTCGGGCTCCCCCAGGCTAAAGGCTAGGGCTCCCCTAGCCTTCAGGCTAGGGCACCCCTAGGCTTCAGGCTCGGGCTCCCCCAGGCTAAAGGCTAGGGCTCCCCTAGCCTTCAGGCTAGGGCACCCCTAGGCTTCAGGCTCGGGCTCCCCCAGGCTAAAGGCTAGGGCTCCCCTAGCCTTCAGGCTAGGGCACCCCTAGGCTTCAGCCTCGGGCTCCCCCAGGCTAAAGGCTAGGGCTCCCCTAGCCTTCAGGCTAGGGCACCCCTAGGCTTCAGGCTCGGGCTCCCCCAGGCTAAAGGCTAGGGCTCCCCTAGCCTTCAGGCTAGGGCACCCCTAGGCTTCAGGCTCGGGCTCCCCCAGGCTAAAGGCTCGGGCTCCCCTAGCCTTCAGGCTAGGGCACCCCTAGGCTTCAGGCTCGGCTCCCCCAGGCTAAAGGCTAGGGCTCCCCTAGCCTTCAGGCTAGGGCACCCCTAGGCTTCAGGCTCGGGCTCCCCAGGCTAAAGGCTAGGGCTCCCCTAGCCTTCAGGCTAGGGCACCCCTAGGCTTCAGGCTCGGGCTCCCCCAGGCTAAAGGCTAGGGCTCCCCTAGCCTTCAGGCTAGGGCACCCCTAGGCTTCAGGCTCGGGCTCCCCCAGGCTAAAGGCTAGGGCTCCCCTAGCCTTCAGGCTAGGGCACCCCTAGGCTTCAGGCTCGGGCTCCCCCAGGCTAAAGGCTCGGGCTCCCCTAGCCTTCAGGCTAGGGCACCCCTAGGCTTCAGGCTCGGGCTCCCCCAGGCTAAAGGCTAGGGCTCCCCTAGCCTTCAGGCTAGGGCACCCCTAGGCTTCAGGCTCGGGCTCCCCCAGGCTAAAGGCTAGGGCTCCCCTAGCCTTCAGGCTAGGGCACCCCTAGGCTACAGGCTCGGGCTCCCCCAGGCTGAAGGCTAGGGCTCCCCTAGCCTTCAGGCTAGGGCACCCCTAGGCTTCAGGTTCGGGCTCCCCCAGGCTGAAGGCTAGGGCTCCCCTAGCCTTCAGGCTAGGGCACCCCTAGGCTTCAGGCTCGGGCTCCCCCAGGCTGAAGGCTAGGGCTCCCCTAGCCTTCAGGCTAGGGCACCCCTCGGCTTCAGGCTCGGGCTTCCCCAGGCTAAAGGCTAGGGCTCCCCTAGCCTTCAGGCTAGGGCACCCCTAGGCTTCAGGCTCGGGCTCCCCCAGCCTAAAGGCTAGGGCTCCCCTAGCCTTCAGGCTAGGGCACCCCTAGGCTTCAGGCTCGGGCTCCCCCAGGCTAAAGGCTAGGGCTCCCCTAGCCTTCAGGCTAGGGCACCCCTAGGCTTCAGGCTCGGGCTCCCCCAGGCTAAAGGCTATGGCTCCCCTAGCCTTCAGGCTAGGGCACCCCTAGGCTTCAGGCTCGGGCTCCCCCAGGCTAAAGGCTAGGGCTCCCCTAGCCTTCAGGCTAGGGCACCCCTAGGCTTCAGGCTCGGGCTCCCCCAGGCTAAAGGCTAGGGCTCCCCTAGCCTTCAGGCTCGGGCACCCCTAGGCTTCAGGCTCGGGCTCCCCCAGGCTAAAGGCTAGGGCTCCCCTACCCTTCAGGCTCGGGCACCCCTAGGCTTCAGGCTCGGGCTCCCCCAGGCTAAAGGCTAGGGCTCCCCTAGCCTTCAGGCTCGGGCACCCCTAGGCTTCAGGCTCGGGCTCCCCCAGGCTAAAGGCTAGGGCTCCCCTAGCCTTCAGGCTCGGGCACCCCTAGGCTTCAGGCTCGGGCTCCCCCAGGCTAAAGGCTAGGGCTCCCCTAGCCTTCAGGCTCGGGCACCCCTAGGCTTCAGGCTCGGGCTCCCCCAGGCTAAAGGCTAGGGCTCCCCTAGCCTTCAGGCTCGGGCACCCCTAGGCTTCAGGCTCGGGCTCCCCCAGGCTAAAGGCTAGGGCTCCCCTAGCCTTCAGGCTCGGGCACCCCTAGGCTTCAGGCTCGGGCTCCCCTAGGCTAAAGGCTAGGGCTCCCCTAGCCTTCAGGCTCGGGCACCCCTAGGCTTTAGGCTCGGGCTCCCCTAGGCTAAAGGCTAGGGCTCCCCTAGCCTTCAGGCTCGGGCACCCCAAGGCTTTAGGCTCGGGCTCCCCTAGGCTAAAGGCTAGGGCTCCCCTAGCCTTCAGGCTCGGGCACCCCCAGGCTTTAGGCTCGGGCTCCCCTAGGCTAAAGGCTAGGGCTCCCCTAGCCTTCAGGCTCGGGCACCCCTAGGCTTTAGGCTCGGGCTCCCCTAGGCTAAAGGCTAGGGCTCCCCTAGCCTTCAGGCTCGGGCACCCCTAGGCTTTAGGCTCGGGCTCCCCTAGGCTAAAGGCTAGGGCTCCCCTAGCCTTCAGGCTCGGGCACCCCTAGGCTTTAGGCTCGGGCTCCCCTAGGCTAAAGGCTAGGGCTCCCCTAGCCTTCAGGCTCGGGCACCCCTAGGCTTTAGGCTCGGGCTCCCCTAGGCTAAAGGCTAGGGCTCCCCTAGCCTTCAGGCTCGGGCACCCCTAGGCTTTAGGCTCGGGCTCCCCTAGGCTAAAGGCTAGGGCTCCCCTAGCCTTCAGGCTCGGGCACCCCTAGGCTTCAGGCTCGGGCTCCCCTAGGCTAAAGGCTAGGGCTCCCCTAGCCTTCAGGCTCGGGCACCCCTAGGCTTTAGGCTCGGGCTCCCCTAGGCTAAAGGCTAGGGCTCCCCTAGCCTTCAGGCTCGGGCACCCCTAGGCTTCAGGCTCGGGCTCCCCTAGGCTAAAGGCTACGGCTCCCCTAGCCTTCAGGCTCGGGCACCCCTAGGCTTCAGGCTCGGGCTCCCCTAGGCTAAAGGCTAGGGCTCCCCTAGCCTTCAGGCTCGGGCACCCCTAGGCTTTAGGCTCGGGCTCCCCTAGGCTAAAGGCTAGGGCTCCCCTAGCCTTCAGGCTCGGGCACGCCTAGGCTTTAGGCTCGGGCTCCCCTAGGCTAAAGGCTAGGGCTCCCCTAGCCTTCAGGCTCGGGCACCCCCAGGCTTTAGGCTCGGGCTCCCCTAGGCTAAAGGCTAGGGCTCCCCTAGCCTTCAGGCTCGGGCACCCCTAGGCTTTAGGCTCGGGCTCCCCTAGGCTAAAGGCTAGGGCTCCCCTAGCCTTCAGGCTCGGGCACCCCTAGGCTTTAGGCTCGGGCTCCCCTAGGCTAAAGGCTAGGGCTCCCCTAGCCTTCAGGCTCGGGCACCCCTAGGCTTTAGGCTCGGGCTCCCCTAGGCTAAAGGCTAGGGCTCCCCTAGCCTTCAGGCTCGGGCACCCCTAGGCTTTAGGCTCGGGCTCCCCTAGGCTAAAGGCTAGGGCTCCCCTAGCCTTCAGGCTCGGGCACCCCTAGGCTTTAGGCTCGGGCTCCCCTAGGCTAAAGGCTAGGGCTCCCCTAGCCTTAAGGCTCGGGCACCCCTAGGCTTTAGGCTCGGGCTCCCCTAGGCTAAAGGCTAGGGCTCCCCTAGCCTTCAGGCTCGGGCACCCCTAGGCTTTAGGCTCGGGCTCCCCTAGGCTAAAGGCTAGGGCTCCCCTAGCCTTCAGGCTCGGGCACCCCTAGGCTTCAGGCTCGGGCTCCCCTAGGCTAAAGGCTAGGGCTCCCCTAGCCTTCAGGCTCGGGCACCCCTAGGCTTCAGGCTCGGGCTCCCCTAGGCTAAAGGCTAGGGCTCCCCTAGCCTTCAGGCTCGGGCACCCCTAGGCTTCAGGCTCGGGCTCCCCTAGGCTAAAGGCTAGGGCTCCCCTAGCCTTCAGGCTCGGGCACCCCTAGGCTTTAGGCTCGGGCTCCCCTAGGCTAAAGGCTAGGGCTCCCCTAGCCTTCAGGCTCGGGCACCCCTAGGCTTTAGGCTCGGGCTCCCCTAGGCTAAAGGCTAGGGCTCCCCTAGCCTTCAGGCTCGGGCACCCCTAGGCTTTAGGCTCGGGCTCCCCTAGGCTAAAGGCTAGGGCTCCCCTAGCCTTCAGGCTCGGGCACCCCTAGGCTTTAGGCTCGGGCTCCCCTAGGCTAAAGGCTAGGGCTCCCCTAGCCTTCAGGCTCGGGCACCCCTAGGCTTTAGGCTCGGGCTCCCCTAGGCTAAAGGCTAGGGCTCCCCTAGCCTTCAGGCTCGGGCACCCCTAGGCTTTAGGCTCGGGCTCCCCTAGGCTAAAGGCTAGGGCTCCCCTAGCCTTCAGGCTCGGGCACCCCTAGGCTTTAGGCTCGGGCTCCCCTAGGCTAAAGGCTAGGGCTCCCCTAGCCTTCAGGCTCGGGCACCCCTAGGCTTTAGGCTCGGGCTCCCCTAGGCTAAAGGCTAGGGCTCCCCTAGCCTTCAGGCTCGGGCACCCCTAGGCTTTAGGCTCGGGCTCCCCTAGGCTAAAGGCTAGGGCTCCCCTAGCCTTCAGGCTCGGGCACCCCTAGGCTTTAGGCTCGGGCTCCCCTAGGCTAAAGGCTAGGGCTCCCCTAGCCTTCAGGCTCGGGCACCCCTAGGCTTTAGGCTCGGGCTCCCCTAGGCTAACGGCTTGGGCACCCCTAGGCTTCAGGCTCGGGCTCCCCTAGGCTAAAGGCTCGGGCTCCCCTAGCCTTCAGGCTAGGGCACCCCTAGGCTTCAGGCTCGGGCTCCCCTAGGCTAAAGGCTCGGGCTCCCCTAGCCTTCAGGCTAGGGCACCCCTAGCCTTCAGGCTCGGGCTCCCCTAGGCTAAAGGCTCGGGCTCCCCTAGCCTTCAGGCTAGGGCACCCCTAGGCTTCAGGCTCGGGCTCCCCTAGGCTAAAGGCTCGGGCTCCCCTAGCCTTCAGGCTAGGGCACCCCTAGGCTTCAGGCTCGGGCTCCCCCAGGCTAAAGGCTCGGGCTCCCCTAGCCTTCAGGCTAGGGCACCCCTAGGCTTCAGGCTCGGGCTCCCCCAGGCTAAAGGCTCGGGCTCCCCTAGCCTTCAGGCTAGGGCACCCCTAGGCTTCAGGCTCGGGCTCCCCCAGGCTAAAGGCTTGGGCTCCCCTAGCCTTCAGGCTAGGGCACCCCTAGGCTTCAGGCTCGGGCTCCCCCAGGCTAAAGGCTCGGGCTCCCCTAGCCTTCAGGCTCGGGCACCCCTAGGCTTCAGGCTCGGGCTCCCCTAGGCTAAAGGCTCGGGCTCCCCTAGCCTTCAGGCTAGGGCACCCCTAGGCTTCAGGCTCGGGCTCCCCTAGGCTAAAGGCTCGGGCTCCCCTAGCCTTCAGGCTAGGGCACCCCTAGGCTTCAGGCTCGGGCTCCCCCAGGCTAAAGGCTCGGGCTCCCCTAGCCTTCAGGCTAGGGCACCCCTAGGCTTCAGGCTCGGGCTCCCCCAGGCTAAAGGCTCGGGCTCCCCTAGCCTTCAGGCTAGGGCACCCCTAGGCTTCAGGCTCGGGCTCCCCCAGGCTAAAGGCTCGGGCTCCCCTAGCCTTCAGGCTAGGGCACCCCTAGGCTTCAGGCTCGGACTCCCCCAGGCTAAAGGCTCGGGCTCCCCTAGCCTTCAGGCTAGGGCACCCCTAGGCTTCAGGCTCGGGCTCCCCCAGGCTAAAGGCTCGGGCTCCCCTAGCCTTCAGGCTAGGGCACCCCTAGGCTTCAGGCTCGGGCTCCCCCAGGCTAAAGGCTCGGGCTCCCCTAGCCTTCAGGCTAGGGCACCCCTAGGCTTCAGGCTCGGGCTCCCCCAGGCTAAAGGCTCGGGCTCCCCTAGCCTTCAGGCTAGGGCACCCCTAGGCTTCAGGCTCGGGCTCCCCCAGGCTAAAGGCTCGGGCTCCCCTAGCCTTCAGGCTAGGGCACCCCTAGGCTTCAGGCTCGGGCTCCCCCAGGCTAAAGGCTCGGGCTCCCCTAGCCTTCAGGCTAGGGCACCCCTAGGCTTCAGGCTCGGGCTCCCCCAGGCTAAAGGCTCGGGCTCCCCTAGCCTTCAGGCTAGGGCACCCCTAGGCTTCAGGCTCGGGCTCCCCCAGGCTAAAGGCTCGGGCTCCCCTAGCCTTCAGGCTAGGGCACACCTAGGCTTCAGGCTCGGGCTCCCCCAGGCTAAAGGCTCGGGCTCCCCTAGCCTTCAGGCTAGGGCACCCCTAGGCTTCAGGCTCGGGCTCCCCAGGCTAAAGGCTCGGGCTCCCCTAGCCTTCAGGCTAGGGCACCCCTAGGCTTCAGGCTCGGGCTCCCCCAGGCTAAAGGCTCGGGCTCCCCTAGCCTTCAGGCTAGGGCACCCCTAGGCTTCAGGCTCGGGCTCCCCCAGGCTAAAGGCTCGGGCTCCCCTAGCCTTCAGGCTAGGGCACCCTAGGCTTCAGGCTCGGGCTCCCCCAGGCTAAAGGCTCGGGCTCCCCTAGCCTTCAGGCTAGGGCACCCCTAGGCTTCAGGCTCGGGCTCCCCCAGGCTAAAGGCTCGGGCTCCCCTAGCCTTCAGGCTAGGGCACCCCTAGGCTTCAGGCTCGGTCTCCCCAGGCTAAAGGCTCGGGCTCCCCTAGCCTTCAGGCTAGGGCACCCGTAGGCTTCAGGCTCGGGCTCCCCCAGGCTAAAGGCTCGGGCTCCCCTAGCCTTCAGGCTAGGGCACCCCTAGGCTTCAGGCTCGGGCTCCCCCAGGCTAAAGGCTCGGGCTCCCCTAGCCTTCAGGCTAGGGCACCCCTAGGCTTCAGGCTCGGGCTCCCCCAGGCTAAAGGCTCGGGCTCCCCTAGCCTTCAGGCTAGGGCACCCCTAGGCTTCAGGCTCGGGCTCCCCCAGGCTAAAGGCTCGGGCTCCCCTAGCCTTCAGGCTAGGGCACCCCTAGGCTTCAGGCTCGGGCTCCCCCAGGCTAAAGGCTAGGGCTCCCCTAGCCTTCAGGCTAGGGCACCCCTAGGCTTCAGGCTCGGGCTCCCCCAGGCTAAAGGCTAGGGCTCCCCTAGCCTTCAGGCTAGGGCACCCCTAGGCTTCAGGCTCGGGCTCCCCCAGGCTAAAGGCTAGGGCTCCCCTAGCCTACAGGCTAGGGCACCCCTAGGCTTCAGGCTCGGCTCCCCCAGGCTAAAGGCTAGGGCTCCCTAGCCTTCAGGCTAGGGCACCCCTAGGCTTCAGGCTCGGGCTCCCCCAGGCTAAAGGCTAGGGCTCCCCTAGCCTTCAGGCTAGGGCACCCCTAGGCTTCAGGCTCGGGCTCCCCCAGGCTAAAGGCTAGGGCTCCCCTAGCCTTCAGGCTAGGGCACCCCTAGGCTTCAGGCTCGGGCTCCCCCAGGCTAAAGGCTAGGGCTCCCCTAGCCTTCAGGCTAGGGCACCCCTAGGCTTCAGGCTCGGGCTCCCCCAGGCTAAAGGCTAGGGCTCCCCTAGCCTTCAGGCTAGGGCACCCCTAGGCTTCAGGCTCGGGCTCCCCCAGGCTAAAGGCTAGGGCTCCCCTAGCCTTCAGGCTAGGGCACCCCTAGGCTTCAGGCTCGGGCTCCCCCAGGCTAAAGGCTAGGGCTCCCCTAGCCTTCAGGCTTGGGCACCCCTAGGCTTCAGGCTCGGCTCCCCCAGGCTAAAGGCTAGGGCTCCCCTAGCCTTCAGGCTAGGGCACCCCTAGGCTTCAGGCTCGGGCTCCCCCAGGCTAAAGGCTAGGGCTCCCCTAGCCTTCAGGCTAGGGCACCCCCTAGGCTTCAGGCTCGGGCTTCCCCAGGTTGAAGGCTAGGCTCCCCTAGCCTTCAGGCTAGGGCACCCCTAGGCTTCAGGCTCGGGCTCCCCCAGCCTAAAGGCTAGGGCTCCCCTAGCCTTCAGGCTAGGGCACCCCTAGGCTTCAGGCTCGGGCTCCCCCAGCCTAAAGGCTAGGGCTCCCCTAGCCTTCAGGCTAGGGCACCCCTAGGCTTCAGGCTCGGGCTCCCCCAGGCTAAAGGCTAGGGCTCCCCTAGCCTTCAGGCTAGGGCACCCCTAGGCTTTAGGCTCGGGCTCCCCCAGGCTAAAGGCTAGGGCTCCCCTAGCCTTCAGGCTCGGGCACCCCTAGGCTTTAGGCTCGGGCTCCCCTAGGCTAAAGGCTAGGGCTCCCCTAGCCTTCAGGCTAGGGCACCCCTAGGCTTTAGGCTCGGGCTCCCCTAGGCTAAAGGCTAGGGCTCCCCTAGCCTTCAGGCTCGGGCACCCCTAGGCTTTAGGCTCGGGCTCCCCTAGGCTAAAGGCTAGGGCTCCCCTAGCCTTCAGGCTCGGGCACCCCTAGGCTTTAGGCTCGGGCTCCCCTAGGCTAAAGGCTAGGGCTCCCCTAGCCTTCAGGCTCGGGCACCCCTAGGCTTTAGGCTCGGGCTCCCCTAGGCTAAAGGCTAGGGCTCCCCTAGCCTTCAGGCTCGGGCACCCCTAGGCTTTAGGCTCGGGCTCCCCTAGGCTAAAGGCTAGGGCTCCCCTAGCCTTCAGGCTCGGGCACCCCTAGGCTTTAGGCTCGGGCTCCCCTAGGCTAAAGGCTAGGGCTCCCCTAGCCTTCAGGCTCGGGCACCCCCTAGGCTTTAGGCTCGGGCTCCCCTAGGCTAAAGGCTAGGGCTCCCCTAGCCTTCAGGCTCGGGCACCCCTAGGCTTTAGGCTCGGGCTCCCCTAGGCTAAAGGCTAGGGCTCCCCTAGCCTTCAGGCTCGGGCACCCCTAGGCTTTAGGCTCGGGCTCCCCTAAGCTAAAGGCTAGGGCTCCCCTAGCCTTCAGGCTCGGGCACCCCTAGGCTTTAGGCTCGGGCTCCCCTAGGCTAAAGGCTAGGGCTCCCCTAGCCTTCAGGCTCGGGCACCCCTAGGCTTTAGGCTCGGGCTCCCCTAGGCTAAAGGCTTGGGCACCCCTAGGCTTCAGGCTCGGGCTCCCCTAGGCTAAAGGCTCGGGCTCCCCTAGCCTTCAGGCTAGGGCACCCCTAGGCTTCAGGCTCGGGCTCCCCTAGGCTTAAAGGCTCGGGCTCCCCTAGCCTTCAGGCTAGGGCACCCCTAGGCTTCAGGCTCGGGCTCCCCTAGGCTAAAGGCTCGGGCTCCCCTAGCCTTCAGGCTAGGGCACCCCTAGGCTTCAGGCTCGGGCTCCCCTAGGCTAAAGGCTCGGGCTCCCCTAGCTTCAGGCTAGGGCACCCCTAGGCTTCAGGCTCGGGCTCCCCTAGGCTAAAGGCTCGGGCTCCCCTAGCCTTCAGGCTAGGGCACCCCTAGGCTTCAGGCTCGGGCTCCCCTAGGCTAAAGGCTCGGGCTCCCCTAGCCTTCAGGCTAGAGCAGCCCTAGGCTTCAGGCTCGGGCTCCCCTAGGCTAAAGGCTCGGGCTCCCCTAGCCTTCAGGCTAGGGCACCCCTAGGCTTCAGGCTCGGGCTCCCCTAGGCTAAAGGCTCGGGCTCCCCTAGCCTTCAGGCTAAGGCACCCCTAGGCTTCAGGCTCGGGCTCCCCTAGGCTAAAGGCTCGGGCTCCCCTAGCCTTCAGGCTAGGGCACCCCTAGGCTTCAGGCTCGGGCGCCCCTAGGCTAAAGGCTCGGGCTCCCCTAGCCTTCAGGCTAGGGCACCCCTAGGCTTCAGGCTCGGGCTCCCCTAGGCTAAAGGCTCGGGCTCCCCTAGCTTTCAGGCTAGAGCACCCCTAGGCTTCAGGCTCGGGCTCCCCTAGGCTAAAGGCTCGGGCTCCCCTAGCCTTCAGGCTAGGGCACCCCTAGGCTTCAGGCTCGGGCTCCCCTAGGCTAAAGGCTCGGGCTCCCCTAGCCTTCAGGCTAGGGCACCCCTAGGCTTCAGGCTCGGGCTCCCCTAGGCTAAAGGCTCGGGCTCCCCTAGCCTTCAGGCTAGGGCACCCCTAGGCTTCAGGCTCGGGCTCCCCTAGGCTAAAGGCTCGGGCTCCCCTAGCCTTCAGGCTAGGGCACCCCTAGGCTTCAGGCTCGGGCTCCCCTAGGCTAAAGGCTCAGGCTCCCCTAGCCTTCAGGCTCGGGCACCCCTAGGCTTCAGGATCGGGCTCCCCTAGGCTAAAGGCTCGGGCTCCCCTAGCCTTCAGGCTCGGGCACCCCTAGGCTTCAGGCTCGGGCTCCCCTAGGCTAAAGGCTCGGGCTCCCCAAGCCTTCAGGCTCGGGCACCCCTAGGCTTCAGGCTCGGGCTCCCCTAGGCTAAAGGCTCAGGCTCCCCTAGCCTTCAGGCTCGGGCACCCCTAGGCTTCAGGCTCGGGCTCCCCTAGGCTAAAGGCTCGGGCTCCCCTAGCCTTCAGGCTCGGGCTCCCCTAGGCTTCAGGCTCGGGCTCCCCTAGGCTAAAGGCTCGGGCTCCCCTAGCCTTCAGGCTCGGGCACCCCTAGGCTTCAGGCTCGGGCTCCCCTAGGCTAAAGGCTCGGGCTCCCCTAGCCTTCAGGCTCGGGCACCCCTAGGCTTCAGGCTCGGGCTCCCCTAGGCTAAAGGCTCGGGCTCCCCTAGCCTTCAGGCTCGGGCACCCCTAGGCTTCAGGCTCGGGCTCCCCTAGGCTAAAGGCTCGGGCTCCCCTAGCCTTCAGGCTCGGGCACCCCTAGGCTTCAGGCTCGGGCTCCCCTAGGCTAAAGGCTAGGGCTCCCCTAGCCTTCAGGCTCGGGCACCCCTAGGCTTTAGGCTCGGGCTCCCCTAGGCTAAAGGCTAGGGCTCCCCTAGCCTTCAGGCTCGGGCACCCCAAGGCTTTAGGCTCGGGCTCCCCTAGGCTAAAGGCTAGGGCTCCCCTAGCCTTCAGTCTCGGGCACCCCTAGGCTTTAGGCTCGGGCTCCCCTAGGCTAAAGGCTAGGGCTCCCCTAGCCTTCAGGCTCGGGCACCCCTAGGCTTTAGGCTCGGGCTCCCCTAGGCTAAAGGCTAGGGCTCCCCTAGCCTTCAGGCTCGGGCACCCTAGGCTTTAGGCTCGGGCTACCTAGGCTAAAGGCTAGGGCTCCCCTAGCCTTCAGGCTCGGGCAACCCTAGGCTTTAGGCTCGGGCTCCCCTAGGCTAAAGGCTAGGGCTCCCCTAGCCTTCAGGCTCGGGCACCCCTAGGCTTTAGGCTCGGGCTCCCCTAGGCTAAAGGCTAGGGCTCCCCTAGCCTTCAGGCTCGGGCACCCCTAGGCTTTAGGCTCGGGCTCCCCTAGGCTAAAGGCTAGGGCTCCCCTAGCCTTCAGGCTCGGGCACCCCTAGGCTTTAGGCTCGGGCTCCCCTAGGCTAAAGGCTAGGGCTCCCCTAGCCTTCAGGCTCGGGCACCCCTAGGCTTTAGGCTCGGGCTCCCCTAGGCTAAAGGCTAGGGCTCCCCTAGCCTTCAGGCTCGGGCACCCCTAGGCTTTAGGCTCGGGCTCCCCTAGGCTAAAGGCTAGGGCTCCCCAAGCCTTCAGGCTCGGGCACCCCTAGGCTTTAGGCTCAGGCTCCCCTAGGCTAAAGGCTAGGGCTCCCCTAGCCTTCAGGCTCGGGCACCCCTAGGCTTTAGGCTCGGGCTCCCCTAGGCTAAAGGCTAGGGCTCCCCTAGCCTTCAGTCTCGGGCACCCCTAGGCTTTAGGCTCGGGCTCGCCTAGGCTAAAGGCTAGGGCTCCCCTAGCCTTCAGGCTCGGGCACCCCTAGGCTTTAGGCTCGGGCTCGCCTAGGCTAAAGGCTAGGGCTCCCCTAGCCTTCAGGCTCGGGCACCCCTAGGCTTTAGGCTCGGGCTCGCCTAGGCTAAAGGCTAGGGCTCCCCTAGCCTTCAGGCTCGGGCACCCCTAGGCTTTAGGCTCGGGCTCCCCTAGGCTAAAGGCTAGGGCTCCCCTAGCCTTCAGGCTCGGGCACCCCTAGGCTTTAGGCTCGGGCTCCCCTAGGCTAAAGGCTAGGGCTCCCCTAGCCTTCAGGCTCGGGCACCCCTAGGCTTTAGGCTCGGGCTCCCCTAGGCTAAAGGCTAGGGCTCCCCTAGCCTTCAGGCTCGGGCACCCCTAGGCTTTAGGCTCGGGCTCCCCTAGGCTAAAGGCTAGGGCTCCCCTAGCCTTCAGGCTCGGGCACCCCTAGGCTTTAGGCTCGGGCTCCCCTAGGCTAAAGGCTAGGGCTCCCCTAGCCTTCAGGCTCGGGCACCCCTAGGCTTTAGGCTCGGGCTCCCCTAGGCTAAAGGCTAGGGCTCCCCTAGCCTTCAGGCTCGGGCACCCCTAGGCTTTAGGCTCGGGCTCCCCTAGGCTAAAGGCTAGGGCTCCCCTAGCCTTCAGGCTCGGGCACCCCTAGGCTTTAGGCTCGGGCTCCCCTAGGCTAAAGGCTTGGGCACCCCTAGGCTTCAGGCTCGGGCTCCCCTAGGCTAAAGGCTCGGGCTCCCCTAGCCTTCAGGCTAGGGCACCCCTAGGCTTCAGGCTCGGGCTCCCCTAGGCTAAAGGCTCGGGCTCCCCTAGCCTTCAGGCTAGGGCACCCCTAGGCTTCAGGCTCGGGCTCCCCTAGGCTAAAGGCTCGGGCTCCCCTAGCCTTCAGGCTAGGGCACCCCTAGGCTTCAGGCTCGGGCTCCCCTAGGCTAAAGACTCGGGCTCCCCTAGCCTTCAGGCTAGGGCACCCCTAGGCTTCAGGCTCGGGCTCCCCTAGGCTAAAGGCTCGGGCTCCCCTAGCCTTCAGGCTAGGGCACCCCTAGGCTTCAGGCTCGGGCTCCCCTAGGCTAAAGACTCGGGCTCCCCTAGCCTTCAGGCTAGGGCACCCCTAGGCTTCAGGCTCGGGCTCCCCTAGGCTAAAGGCTCGGGCTCCCCTAGCCTTCAGGCTAGGGCACCCCTAGGCTTCAGGCTCGGGCTCCCCTAGGCTAAAGGCTCGGGCTCCCCTAGCCTTCAGGCTAGGGCACCCCTAGGCTTCAGACTCGGGCTCCCCTAGGCTAAAGGCTCGGGCTCCCCTAGCCTTCAGGCTAGGGCACCCCTAGGCTTCAGGCTCGGGCTCCCCCAGGCTAAAGGCTCGGGCTCCCCTAGCCTTCAGGCTAGGGCACCCCTAGGCTTCAGGCTCGGGCTCCCCCAGGCTAAAGGCTCGGGCTCCCCTAGCCTTCAGGCTAGGGCACCCCTAGGCTTCAGGCTCGGGCTCCCCCAGGCTAAAGGCTCGGGCTCCCCTAGCCTTCAGGCTAGGGCACCCCTAGGCTTCAGGCTCGGGCTCCCCCAGGCTAAAGGCTCGGGCTCCCCTAGCCTTCAGGCTAGGGCACCGCTAGGCTTCAGGCTCGGGCTCCCCCAGGCTAAAGGCTCGGGCTCCCCTAGCCTTCAGGCTAGGGCACCCCTAGGCTTCAGGCTCGGGCTCCCCCAGGCTAAAGGCTCGGGCTCCCCTAGCCTTCAGGCTAGGGCACCCCTAGGCTTCAGGCTCTGGCTCCCCCAGGCTAAAGGCTCGGGCTCCCCTAGCCTTCAGGCTAGGGCACCCCTAGGCTTCAGGCTCAGGCTCCCCCAGGCTAAAGGCTCGGGCTCCCCTAGCCTTCAGGCTAGGGCACCCCTAGGCTTCAGGCTCGGGCTCCCCCAGGCTAAAGGCTCGGGCTCCCCTAGCCTTCAGGCTAGGGCACCCCTAGGCTTCAGGCTCGGGCTCCCCCAGGCTAAAGGCTCGGGCTCCCCTAGCCTTCAGGCTAGGGCACCCCTAGGCTTCAGGCTCGGGCTCCCCCAGGCTAAAGGCTCGGGCTCCCCTAGCCTTCAGGCTAGGGCACCCCTAGGCTTCAGGCTCGGGCTCCCCCAGGCTAAAGGCTCGGGCTCCCCTAGCCTTCAGGCTAGGGCACCCCTAGGCTTCAGGCTCGGGCTCCCCCAGGCTAAAGGCTCGGGCTCCCCTAGCCTTCAGGCTAGGGCACCCCTAGGCTTCAGGCTCGGGCTCCCCCAGGCTAAAGGCTCGGGCTCCCCTAGCCTTCAGGCTAGGGCACCCCTCGGCTTCAGGCTCGGGCTCCCCCAGGCTAAAGGCTCGGGCTCCCCTAGCCTTCAGGCTAGGGCACCGCTAGGCTTCAGGCTCGGGCTCCCCCAGGCTAAAGGCTCGGGCTCCCCTAGCCTTCAGGCTAGGGCACCCCTCGGCTTCAGGCTCGGGCTCCCCCAGGCTAAAGGCTCGGGCTCCCCTAGCCTTCAGGCTAGGGCACCCCTCGGCTTCAGGCTCGGGCTCCCCCAGGCTAAAGGCTCGGGCTCCCCTAGCCTTCAGGCTAGGGCACCCCTCGGCTTCAGGCTCGGGCTCCCCCAGGCTAAAGGCTCGGGCTCCCCTAGCCTTCAGGCTAGGGCACCCCTCGGCTTCAGGCTCGGGCTCCCCCAGGCTAAAGGCTCGGGCTCCCCTAGCCTTCAGGCTAGGGCACCCCTCGGCTTCAGGCTCGGGCTCCCCCAGGCTAAAGGCTCGGGCTCCCCTAGCCTTCAGGCTAGGGCACCCCTCGGCTTCAGGCTCGGGCTCCCCCAGGCTAAAGGCTCGGGCTCCCCTAGCCTTCAGGCTAGGGCACCCCTCGGCTTCAGGCTCGGGCTCCCCCAGGCTAAAGGCTCGGGCTCCCCTAGCCTTCAGGCTAGGGCACCCCTCGGCTTCAGGCTCGGGCTCCCCCAGGCTAAAGGCTCGGGCTCCCCTAGCCTTCAGGCTAGGGCACCCCTCGGCTTCAGGCTCGGGCTCCCCCAGGCTAAAGGCTCGGGCTCCCCTAGCCTTCAGGCTAGGGCACCCCTCGGCTTCAGGCTCGGGCTCCCCCAGGCTAAAGGCTCGGGCTCCCCTAGCCTTCAGGCTAGGGCACCCCTCGGCTTCAGGCTCGGGCTCCCCCAGGCTAAAGGCTCGGGCTCCCCTAGCCTTCAGGCTAGGGCACCCCTCGGCTTCAGGCTCGGGCTCCCCCAGGCTAAAGGCTCGGGCTCCCCTAGCCTTCAGGCTAGGGCACCCCTCGGCTTCAGGCTCGGGCTCCCCCAGGCTAAAGGCTCGGGCTCCCCTAGCCTTCAGGCTAGGGCACCCCTCGGCTTCAGGCTCAGGCTCCCCAGGCTAAAGGCTCGGGCTCCCCTAGCCTTCAGGCTAGGGCACCCCTCGGCTTCAGGCTCGGGCTCCCCCAGGCTAAAGGCTCGGGCTCCCCTAGCCTTCAGGCTAGGGCACCCCTAGGCTTCAGGCTCGGGCTCCCCCAGGCTAAAGGCTCGGGCTCCCCTAGCCTTCAGGCTAGGGCACCCCTAGGCTTCAGGCTCGGGCTCCCCCAGGCTAAAGGCTCGGGCTCCCCTAGCCTTCAGGCTAGGGCACCCCTAGGCTTCAGGCTCGGGCTCCCCCAGGCTAAAGGCTCGGGCTCCCCTAGCCTTCAGGCTAGGGCACCCCTAGGCTTCAGGCTCGGGCTCCCCCAGGCTAAAGGCTCGGGCTCCCCTAGCCTTCAGGCTAGGGCACCCCTAGGCTTCAGGCTCGGGCTCCCCCAGGCTAAAGGCTCGGGCTCCCCTAGCCTTCAGGCTAGGGCACCCCTAGGCTTCAGGCTCGGGCTCCCCCAGGCTAAAGGCTCGGGCTCCCCTAGCCTTCAGGCTAGGGCACCCCTAGGCTTCAGGCTCGGGCTCCCCCAGGCTAAAGGCTCGGGCTCCCCTAGCCTTCAGGCTAGGGCACCCCTAGGCTTCAGGCTCGGGCTCCCCCAGGCTAAAGGCTCGGGCTCCCCTAGCCTTCAGGCTAGGGCACCCCTAGGCTTCAGGCTCGGGCTCCCCCAGGCTAAAGGCTCGGGCTCCCCTAGCCTTCAGGCTAGGGCACCCCTAGGCTTCAGGCTCGGGCTCCCCCAGGCTAAAGGCTCGGGCTCCCCTAGCCTTCAGGCTAGGGCACCCCTCGGCTTCAGGCTCGGGCTCCCCCAGGCTAAAGGCTCGGGCTCCCCTAGCCTTCAGGCTAGGGCACCCCTCGGCTTCAGGCTCGGGCTCCCCCAGGCTAAAGGCTCGGGCTCCCCTAGCCTTCAGGCTAGGGCACCCCTCGGCTTCAGGCTCGGGCTCCCCCAGGCTAAAGGCTCGGGCTCCCCTAGCCTTCAGGCTAGGGCACCCCTCGGCTTCAGGCTCGGGCTCCCCCAGACTAAAGGCTCGGGCTCCCCTAGCCTTCAGGCTAGGGCACGCCTCGGCTTCAGGCTCGGGCTCCCCCAGGCTAAAGGCTCGGGCTCCCCTAGCCTTCAGGCTAGGGCACCCCTCGGCTTCAGGCTCGGGCTCCCCCAGGCTAAAGGCTCGGGCTCCCCTAGCCTTCAGGCTAGGGCACCCCTCGGCTTCAGGCTCGGGCTCCCCCAGGCTAAAGGCTCGGGCTCCCCTAGCCTTCAGGCTAGGGCACCCCTCGGCTTCAGGCTCGGGCTCCCCCAGGCTAAAGGCTCGGGCTCCCCTAGCCTTCAGGCTAGGGCACCCCTCGGCTTCAGGCTCGGGCTCCCCCAGGCTAAAGGCTCGGGCTCCCCTAGCCTTCAGGCTAGGGCACCCCTAGGCTTCAGGCTCGGGCTCCCCCAGGCTAAAGGCTCGGGCTCCCCTAGCCTTCAGGCTAGGGCACCCCTAGGCTTCAGGCTCGGGCTCCCCCAGCCTAAAGGCTCGGGCTCCCCTAGCCTTCAGGCTAGGGCACCCCTAGGCTTCAGGCTCGGGCTCCCCCAGGCTAAAGGCTCGGGCTCCCCTAGCCTTCAGGCTAGGGCACCCCTAGGCTTCAGGCTCGGGCTCCCCCAGGCTAAAGGCTCGGGCTCCCCTAGCCTTCAGGCTAGGGCACCCCTAGGCTTCAGGCTCGGGCTCCCCCAGGCTAAAGGCTCGGGCTCCCCTAGCCTTCAGGCTAGGGCACCCCTAGGCTTCAGGCTCGGGCTCCCCCAGGCTAAAGGCTCGGGCTCCCCTAGCCTTCAGGCTAGGGCACCCCTAGGCTTCAGGCTCGGGCTCCCCCAGGCTAAAGGCTCGGGCTCCCCTAGCCTTCAGGCTAGGGCACCCCTAGGCTTCAGGCTCGGGCTCCCCCAGGCTAAAGGCTCGGGCTCCCCTAGCCTTCAGGCTAGGGCACCCCTAGGCTTCAGGCTCGGGCTCCCCCAGGCTAAAGGCTCGGGCTCCCCTAGCCTTCAGGCTAGGGCACCCCTAGGCTTCAGGCTCGGGCTCCCCCAGGCTAAAGGCTCGGGCTCCCCTAGCCTTCAGGCTAGGGCACCCCTAGGCTTCAGGCTCGGGCTCCCCCAGGCTAAAGGCTCGGGCTCCCCTAGCCTTCAGGCTAGGGCACCCCTAGGCTTCAGGCTCGGGCTCCCCCAGGCTAAAGGCTCGGGCTCCCCTAGCCTTCAGGCTAGGGCACCCCTAGGCTTCAGGCTCGGGCTCCCCCAGGCTAAAGGCTCGGGCTCCCCTAGCCTTCAGGCTAGGGCACCCCTAGGCTTCAGGCTCGGGCTCCCCCAGGCTAAAGGCTCGGGCTCCCCTAGCCTTCAGGCTAGGGCACCCCTAGGCTTCAGGCTCGGGCTCCCCCAGGCTAAAGGCTCGGGCTCCCCTAGCCTTCAGGCTAGGGCACCCCTAGGCTTCAGGCTCGGGCTCCCCCAGGCTAAAGGCTCGGGCTCCCCTAGCCTTCAGGCTAGGGCACCCCTAGGCTTCAGGCTCGGGCTCCCCCAGGCTAAAGGCTCGGGCTCCCCTAGCCTTCAGGCTAGGGCACCCCTAGGCTTCAGGCTCGGGCTCCCCCAGGCTAAAGGCTCGGGCTCCCCTAGCCTTCAGGCTAGGGCACCCCTAGGCTTCAGGCTCGGGCTCCCCCAGGCTAAAGGCTCGGGCTCCCCTAGCCTTCAGGCTAGGGCACCCCTAGGCTTCAGGCTCGGGCTCCCCCAGGCTAAAGGCTCGGGCTCCCCTAGCCTTCAGGCTAGGGCACCCCTAGGCTTCAGGCTCGGGCTCCCCCAGGCTAAAGGCTCGGGCTCCCCTAGCCTTCAGGCTAGGGCACCCCTAGGCTTCAGGCTCGGGCTCCCCCAGGCTAAAGGCTCGGGCTCCCCTAGCCTTCAGGCTAGGGCACCCCTAGGCTTCAGGCTCGGGCTCCCCCAGGCTAAAGGCTCGGGCTCCCCTAGCCTTCAGGCTAGGGCACCCCTAGGCTTCAGGCTCGGGCTCCCCCAGGCTAAAGGCTCGGGCTCCCCTAGCCTTCAGGCTAGGGCACCCCTAGGCTTCAGGCTCGGGCTCCCCCAGGCTAAAGGCTCGGGCTCCCCTAGCCTTCAGGCTAGGGCACCCCTAGGCTTCAGGCTCGGGCTCCCCCAGGCTAAAGGCTCGGGCTCCCCTAGCCTTCAGGCTAGGGCACCCCTAGGCTTCAGGCTCGGGCTCCCCCAGGCTAAAGGCTCGGGCTCCCCTAGCCTTCAGGCTAGGGCACCCCTAGGCTTCAGGCTCGGGCTCCCCCAGGCTAAAGGCTCGGGCTCCCCTAGCCTTCAGGCTAGGGCACCCCTAGGCTTCAGGCTCGGGCTCCCCCAGGCTAAAGGCTCGGGCTCCCCTAGCCTTCAGGCTAGGGCACCCCTAGGCTTCAGGCTCGGGCTCCCCCAGGCTAAAGGCTCGGGCTCCCCTAGCCTTCAGGCTAGGGCACCCCTAGGCTTCAGGCTCGGGCTCCCCCAGGCTAAAGGCTCGGGCTCCCCTAGCCTTCAGGCTAGGGCACCCCTAGGCTTCAGGCTCGGGCTCCCCCAGGCTAAAGGCTCGGGCTCCCCTAGCCTTCAGGCTAGGGCACCCCTAGGCTTCAGGCTCGGGCTCCCCCAGGCTAAAGGCTCGGGCTCCCCTAGCCTTCAGGCTAGGGCACCCCTAGGCTTCAGGCTCGGCTCCCCCAGGCTAAAGGCTCGGGCTCCCCTAGCCTTCAGGCTAGGGCACCCCTAGGCTTCAGGCTCGGGCTCCCCCAGGCTAAAGGCTCGGGCTCCCCTAGCCTTCAGGCTAGGGCACCCCTAGGCTTCAGGCTCGGGCTCCCCCAGGCTAAAGGCTCGGGCTCCCCTAGCCTTCAGGCTAGGGCACCCCTAGGCTTCAGGCTCGGGCTCCCCCAGGCTAAAGGCTCGGGCTCCCCTAGCCTTCAGGCTAGGGCACCCCTAGGCTTCAGGCTCGGGCTCCCCCAGGCTAAAGGCTCGGGCTCCCCTAGCCTTCAGGCTAGGGCACCCCTAGGCTTCAGGCTCGGGCTCCCCCAGGCTAAAGGCTCGGGCTCCCCTAGCCTTCAGGCTAGGGCACCCCTAGGCTTCAGGCTCGGGCTCCCCCAGGCTAAAGGCTCGGGCTCCCCTAGCCTTCAGGCTAGGGCACCCCTAGGCTTCAGGCTCGGGCTCCCCCAGGCTAAAGGCTCGGGCTCCCCTAGCCTTCAGGCTAGGGCACCCCTAGGCTTCAGGCTCGGGCTCCCCCAGGCTAAAGGCTAAGGCTCCCCTAGCCTTCAGGCTAGGGCACCCCTAGGCTTCAGGCTCGGGCTCCCCCAGGCTAAAGGCTCGGGCTCCCCTAGCCTTCAGGCTAGGGCACCCCTAGGCTTCAGGCTCGGGCTCCCCCAGGCTAAAGGCTCGGGCTCCCCTAGCCTTCAGGCTAGGGCTCCCCTAGGCTTCAGGCTCGGGCTCCCCCAGGCTAAAGGCTCGGGCTCCCCTAGCCTTCAGGCTAGGGCACCCCTAGGCTTCAGGCTCGGGCTCCCCCAGGCTAAAGGCTCGGGCTCCCCTAGCCTTCAGGCTAGGGCACCCCTAGGCTTCAGGCTCGGGCTCCCCCAGGCTAAAGGCTCGGGCTCCCCTAGCCTTCAGGCTAGGGCACCCCTAGGCTTCAGGCTCGGGCTCCCCCAGGCTAAAGGCTCGGGCTCCCCTAGCCTTCAGGCTAGGGCACCCCTAGGCTTCAGGCTCGGGCTCCCCCAGGCTAAAGGCTCGGGCTCCCCTAGCCTTCAGGCTAGGGCACCCCTAGGCTTCAGGCTCGGGCTCCCCCAGGCTAAAGGCTCGGGCTCCCCTAGCCTTCAGGCTAGGGCACCCCTAGGCTTCAGGCTCGGGCTCCCCCAGGCTAAAGGCTCGGGCTCCCCTAGCCTTCAGGCTAGGGCACCCCTAGGCTTCAGGCTCGGGCTCCCCCAGGCTAAAGGCTCGGGCTCCCCTAGCCTTCAGGCTAGGGCACCCCTAGGCTTCAGGCTCGGGCTCCGCCAGGCTAAAGGCTCGGGCTCCCCTAGCCTTCAGGCTAGGGCACCCCTAGGCTTCAGGCTCGGGCTCCGCCAGGCTAAAGGCTCGGGCTCCCCTAGCCTTCAGGCTAGGGCACCCCTAGGCTTCAGGCTCGGGCTCCCCCAGGCTAAAGGCTCGGGCTCCCCTAGCCTTCAGGCTAGGGCACCCCTAGGCTTCAGGCTCGGGCTCCCCCAGGCTAAAGGCTCGGGCTCCCCTAGCCTTCAGGCTAGGGCACCCCTAGGCTTCAGGCTCGGGCTCCCCCAGGCTAAAGGCTCGGGCTCCCCTAGCCTTCAGGCTAGGGCACCCCTAGGCTTCAGGCTCGGGCTCCCCCAGGCTAAAGGCTAGGGCTCCCCTAGCCTTCAGGCTAGGGCACCCCTAGGCTTCAGGCTCGGGCTCCCCCAGGCTAAAGGCTAGGGCTCCCCTAGCCTTCAGGCTAGGGCACCCCTAGGCTTCAGGCTCGGGCTCCCCCAGTCTAAAGGCTAGGGCTCCCCTAGCCTTCAGGCTAGGGCACCCCTAGGCTTCAGGTTCGGGCTCCCCCAGGCTAAAGGCTAGGGCTCCCCTAGCCTTCAGGCTAGGGCACCCCTAGGCTTCAGGCTCGGGCTCCCCCAGGCTAAAGGCTAGGGCTCCCCTAGCCTTCAGGCTAGGGCACCCCTAGGCTTCAGGCTCGGGCTCCCCCAGGCTAAAGGCTAGGGCTCCCCTAGCCTTCAGGCTAGGGCACCCCTAGGCTTCAGGCTCGGGCTCCCCCAGGCTAAAGGCTAGGGCTCCCCTAGCCTTCAGGCTAGGGCACCCCTAGGCTTCAGGCTCGGGCTCCCCCAGGCTAAAGGCTAGGGCTCCCCTAGCCTTCAGGCTAGGGCACCCCTAGGCTTCAGGCTCGGGCTCCCCCAGGCTAAAGGCTAGGGCTCCCCTAGCCTTCAGGCTAGGGCACCCCTAGGCTTCAGGCTCGGGCTCCCCCAGGCTAAAGGCTAGGGCTCCCCTAGCCTTCAGGCTAGGGCACCCCTAGGCTTCAGGCTCGGGCTCCCCCAGGCTAAAGGCTAGGGCTCCCCTAGCCTTCAGGCTAGGGCACCCCTAGGCTTCAGGCTCGGGCTCCCCCAGGCTAAAGGCTAGGGCTCCCCTAGCCTTCAGGCTAGGGCACCCCTAGGCTTCAGGCTCGGGCTCCCCAGGCTAAAGGCTAGGGCTCCCCTAGCCTTCAGGCTAGGGCACCCCTAGGCTTCAGGCTCGGGCTCCCCCAGGCTAAAGGCTAGGGCTCCCCTAGCCTTCAGGCTAGGGCACCCCTAGGCTTCAGGCTCGGGCTCCCCCAGGCTAAAGGCTAGGGCTCCCCTAGCCTTCAGGCTAGGGCACCCCTAGGCTTCAGGCTCGGGCTCCCCCAGGCTAAAGGCTAGGGCTCCCCTAGCCTTCAGGCTAGGGCACCCCTAGGCTTCAGGCTCGGGCTCCCCCAGGCTAAAGGCTAGGGCTCCCCTAGCCTTCAGGCTAGGGCACCCCTAGGCTTCAGGCTCGGGCTCCCCCAGGCTAAAGGCTAGGGCTCCCCTAGCCTTCAGGCTAGGGCACCCCTAGGCTTCAGGCTCGGGCTCCCCCAGGCTAAAGGCTAGGGCTCCCCTAGCCTTCAGGCTAGGGCACCCCTAGGCTTCAGGCTCGGGCTCCCCCAGGCTAAAGGCTAGGGCTCCCCTAGCCTTCAGGCTAGGGCACCCCTAGGCTTCAGGCTCGGGCTCCCCCAGGCTAAAGGCTAGGGCTCCCCTAGCCTTCAGGCTAGGGCACCCCTAGGCTTCAGGCTCGGGCTCCCCCAGGCTAAAGGCTAGGGCTCCCCTAGCCTTCAGGCTAGGGCACCCCTAGGCTTCAGGCTCGGGCTCCCCCAGGCTAAAGGCTAGGGCTCCCCTAGCCTTCAGGCTAGGGCACCCCTAGGCTTCAGGCTCGGGTTCCCCCAGGCTAAAGGCTAGGGCTCCCCTAGCCTTCAGGCTAGGGCACCCCTAGGCTTCAGGCTCGGGCTCCCCCAGGCTAAAGGCTAGGGCTCCCCTAGCCTTCAGGCTAGGGCACCCCTAGGCTTCAGGCTCGGGCTCCCCCAGGCTAAAGGCTAGGGCTCCCCTAGCCTTCAGGCTAGGGCACCCCTAGGCTTCAGGCTCGGGCTCCCCCAGGCTAAAGGCTAGGGCTCCCCTAGCCTTCAGGCTAGGGCACCCCTAGGCTTCAGGCTCGGGCTCCCCCAGGCTAAAGGCTAGGGCTCCCCTAGCCTTCAGGCTAGGGCACCCCTAGGCTTCAGGCTCGGGCTCCCCCAGGCTAAAGGCTAGGGCTCCCCTAGCCTTCAGGCTAGGGCACCCCTAGGCTTCAGGCTCGGGCTCCCCCAGGCTAAAGGCTAGGGCTCCCCTAGCCTTCAGGCTAGGGCACCCCTAGGCTTCAGGCTCGGGCTCCCCCAGGCTAAAGGCTAGGGCTCCCCTAGCCTTCAGGCTAGGGCACCCCTAGGCTTCAGGCTCGGGCTCCCCCAGGCTAAAGGCTAGGGCTCCCCTAGCCTTCAGGCTAGGGCACCCCTAGGCTTCAGGCTCGGGCTCCCCCAGGCTAAAGGCTAGGGCTCCCCTAGCCTTCAAGCTAGGGCACCCCTAGGCTTCAGGCTCGGGCTCCCCCAGGCTAAAGGCTAGGGCTCCCCTAGCCTTCAGGCTAGGGCACCCCTAGGCTTCAGGCTCGGGCTCCCCCAGGCTAAAGGCTAGGGCTCCCCTAGCCTTCAGGCTAGGGCACCCCTAGGCTTCAGGCTCGGGCTCCCCCAGGCTAAAGGCTAGGGCTCCCCTAGCCTTCAGGCTAGGGCACCCCTAGGCTTCAGGCTCGGGCTCCCCCAGGCTAAAGGCTAGGGCTCCCCTAGCCTTCAGGCTAGGGCACCCCTAGGCTTCAGGCTCGGGCTCCCCCAGGCTAAAGGCTAGGGCTCCCCTAGCCTTCAGGCTAGGGCACCCCTAGGCTTCAGGCTCGGGCTCCCCCAGGCTAAAGGCTAGGGCTCCCCTAGCCTTCAGGCTAGGGCACCCCTAGGCTTCAGGCTCGGGCTCCCCCAGGCTAAAGGCTAGGGCTCCCCTAGCCTTCAGGCTAGGGCACCCCTAGGCTTCAGGCTCGGGCTCCCCCAGGCTAAAGGCTAGGGCTCCCCTAGCCTTCAGGCTAGGGCACCCCTAGGCTTCAGGCTCGGGCTCCCCCAGGCTAAAGGCTAGGGCTCCCCTAGCCTTCAGGCTAGGGCACCCCTAGGCTTCAGGCTCGGGCTCCCCCAGGCTAAAGGCTAGGGCTCCCCTAGCCTTCAGGCTAGGGCACCCCTAGGCTTCAGGCTCGGGCTCCCCCAGGCTAAAGGCTAGGTCTCCCCTAGCCTTCAGGCTAGGGCACCCCTAGGCTTCAGGCTCGGGCTCCCCCAGGCTAAAGGCTAGGGCTCCCCTAGCCTTCAGGCTAGGGCACCCCTAGGCTTCAGGCTCGGGCTCCCCCAGGCTAAAGGCTAGGGCTCCCCTAGCCTTCAGGCTAGGGCACCCCTAGGCTTCAGGCTCGGGCTCCCCCAGGCTAAAGGCTAGGGCTCCCCTAGCCTTCAGGCTAGGGCACCCCTAGGCTTCAGGCTCGGGCTCCCCCAGGCTAAAGGCTAGGGCTCCCCTAGCCTTCAGGCTAGGGCACCCCTAGGCTTCAGGCTCGGGCTCCCCCAGGCTAAAGGCTAGGGCTCCCCTAGCCTTCAGGCTAGGGCACCCCTAGGCTTCAGGCTCGGGCTCCCCCAGGCTAAAGGCTAGGGCTCCCCTAGCCTTCAGGCTAGGGCACCCCTAGGCTTTAGGCTCCCCTAGGCTAAAGGCTAGGGCTCCCCTAGCCTTCAGGCTAGGGCACCCCTAGGCTTTAGGCTACCCTACGTTAAAGGCTAGGGCTCCCCTAGCCTTCAGGCTAGGGCACCCCTAGGCTTTAGGCTCCCCTAGGCTAAAGGCTAGGGCTCCCCTAGCCTTCAGGCTAGGGCACCCCTAGGCTTTAGGCTCCCCTAGGCTAAAGGCTAGGGCTCCCCTAGCCTTCAGGCTAGGGCACCCCTAGGTTTTAGGCTCCCCTAGGCTAAAGGCTAGGGCTCCCCTAGCCTTCAGGCTAGGGCACCCCTAGGCTTTAGGCTCGGGCTCCCCTAGGCTAAAGGCTAGGGCTCCCCTAGCCTTCAGGCTAGGGCACCCCTAGGCTTTAGGCTCGGGCTCCCCTAGGCTAAAGGCTAGGGCTCCCCTAGCCTTCAGGCTAGGGAACCCCTAGGCTTTAGGCTCGGGCTCCCCTAGGCTAAAGGCTAGGGCTCCCCTAGCCTTCAGGCTAGAGCACCCCTAGGCTTTAGGCTCGGGCTCCCCTAGGCTAAAGGCTAGGGCTCCCCTAGCCTTCAGGCTAGGGCACCCCTAGGCTTTAGGCTCGGGCTCCCCTAGGCTAAAGGCTAGGGCTCCCCTAGCCTTCAGGCTAGGGCACCCCTAGGCTTTAGGCTGGGGCTCCCCTAGGCTAAAGGCTAGGGTCCCCTAGCCTTCAGGCTAGGGCACCCCTAGGCTTTAGGCTCGGGCTCCCCTAGGCTAAAGGCTAGGGCTCCCCTAGCCTTCAGGCTAGGGCACCCCTAGGCTTTAGGCTCGGGCTCCCCTAGGCTAAAGGCTAGGGCTCCCCTAGCCTTCAGGCTAGGGCACCCCTAGGCTTTAGGCTCCCCTAGGCTAAAGGCTAGGGCTCCCCTAGCCTTCAGGCTAGGGCACCCCTAGGCTTTAGGCTCCCCTAGGCTAAAGGCTAGGGCTCCCCTAGCCTTCAGGCTAGGGCACCCCTAGGCTTTAGGCTCCCCTAGGCTAAAGGCTAGGGCTCCCCTAGCCTTCAGGCTAGGGCACCCCTAGGCTTTAGGCTCCCCTAGGCTAAAGGCTAGGGCTCCCCTAGCCTTCAGGCTAGGGCACCCCTAGGCTTTAGGCTCCCCTAGGCTAAAGGCTAGGGCTCCCCTAGCCTTCAGGCTAGGGCACCCCTAGGCTTTAGGCTCCCCTAGGCTAAAGGCTAGGGCTCCCCTAGCCTTCAGGCTAGGGCACCCCTAGGCTTTAGGCTCGGGCTCCCCTAGGCTAAAGGCTAGGGCTCCCCTAGCCTTCAGGCTAGGGCACCCCTAGGCTTTAGGCTCCCCTAGGCTAAAGGCTAGGGCTCCCCTAGCCTTCAGGCTAGGGCACCCCTAGGCTTTAGGCTCCCCTAGGCTAAAGGCTAGGGCTCCCCTAGCCTTCAGGCTAGGGCACCCCTAGGCTTTAGGCTCGGGCTCCCCTAGGCTAAAGGCTAGGGCTCCCCTAGCCTTCAGGCTAGGGCACCCCTAGGCTTTAGGCTCGGGCTTCCCTAGGCTAAAGGCTAGGGCTCCCCTAGCCTTCAGGCTAGGGCACCCCTAGGCTTTAGGCTCCCCTAGGCTAAAGGCTAGGGCTCCCCTAGCCTTCAGGCTAGGGCACCCCTAGGCTTTAGGCTCGGGCTCCCCTAGGCTAAAGGCTAGGGCTCCCCTAGCCTTCAGGCTAGGGCACCCCTAGGCTTTAGGCTCCCCTAGGCTAAAGGCTAGGGCTCCCCTAGCCTTCAGGCTAGGGCACCCCTAGGCTTCAGGCTCGGGCTCCCCCAGGCTAAAGGCTAGGGCTCCCCTAGCCTTCAGGCTAGGGCACCCCTAGGCTTCAGGCTCGGGCTCCCCCAGGCTAAAGGCTAGGGCTCCCCTAGCCTTCAGGCTAGGGCACCCCTAGGCTTCAGGCTCGGGCTCCCCCAGGCTAAAGGCTAGGGCTCCCCTAGCCTTCAGGCTAGGGCACCCCTAGGCTTCAGGCTCGGGCTCCCCCAGGCTAAAGGCTAGGGCTCCCCTAGCCTTCAGGCTAGGGCACCCCTAGGCTTCAGGTTCGGGCTCCCCCAGGCTAAAGGCTAGGGCTCCCCTAGCCTTCAGGCTAGGGCACCCCTAGGCTTCAGGTTCGGGCTCCCCCAGGCTAAAGGCTAGGGCTCCCCTAGCCTTCAGGCTAGGGCACCCCTAGGCTTCAGGCTCGGGCTCCCCCAGGCTAAAGGCTAGGGCTCCCCTAGCCTTCAGGCTAGGGCACCCCTAGGCTTCAGGCTCGGGCTCCCCCAGGCTAAAGGCTAGGGCTCCCCTAGCCTTCAGGCTAGGGCACCCCTAGGCTTCAGGCTCGGGCTCCCCCAGGCTAAAGGCTAGGGCTCCCCTAGCCTTCAGGCTAGGGCACCCCTAGGCTTCAGGCTCGGGCTCCCCCAGGCTAAAGGCTAGGGCTCCCCTAGCCTTCAGGCTAGGGCACCCCTAGGCTTCAGGCTCGGGCTCCCCCAGGCTAAAGGCTAGGGCTCCCCTAGCCTTCAGGCTAGGGCACCCCTAGGCTTCAGGCTCGGGCTCCCCCAGGCTAAAGGCTAGGGCTCCCCTAGCCTTCAGGCTAGGGCACCCCTAGGCTTCAGGCTCGGGCTCCCCCAGGCTAAAGGCTAGGGCTCCCCTAGCCTTCAGGCTAGGGCACCCCTAGGCTTCAGGCTCGGGCTCCCCAGGCTAAAGGCTAGGGCTCCCCTAGCCTTCAGGCTAGGGCACCCCTAGGCTTCAGGCTCGGGCTCCCCCAGGCTAAAGGCTAGGGCTCCCCTAGCCTTCAGGCTAGGGCACCCCTAGGCTTCAGGCTCGGGCTCCCCCAGGCTAAAGGCTAGGGCTCCCCTAGCCTTCAGGCTAGGGCACCCCTAGGCTTCAGGCTCGGGCTCCCCCAGGCTAAAGGCTAGGGCTCCCCTAGCCTTCAGGCTAGGGCACCCCTAGGCTTCAGGCTCGGGCTCCCCCAGGCTAAAGGCTAGGGCTCCCCTAGCCTTCAGGCTAGGGCACCCCTAGGCTTCAGGCTCGGGCTCCCCCAGGCTAAAGGCTAGGGCTCCCCTAGCCTTCAGGCTAGGGCACCCCTAGGCTTCAGGCTCGGGCTCCCCCAGGCTAAAGGCTAGGGCTCCCCTAGCCTTCAGGCTAGGGCACCCCTAGGCTTCAGGCTCGGGCTCCCCCAGGCTAAAGGCTAGGGCTCCCCTAGCCTTCAGGCTAGGGCACCCCTAGGCTTCAGGCTCGGGCTCCCCCAGGCTAAAGGCTAGGGCTCCCCTAGCCTTCAGGCTAGGGCACCCCTAGGCTTCAGGCTCGGGCTCCCCCAGGCTAAAGGCTAGGGCTCCCCTAGCCTTCAGGCTAGGGCACCCCTAGGCTTCAGGCTCGGGCTCCCCCAGGCTAAAGGCTAGGGCTCCCCTAGCCTTCAGGCTAGGGCACCCCTAGGCTTCAGGCTCGGGCTCCCCCAGGCTAAAGGCTAGGGCTCCCCTAGCCTTCAGGCTAGGGCACCCCTAGGCTTCAGGCTCGGGCTCCCCCAGGCTAAAGGCTAGGGCTCCCCTAGCCTTCAGGCTAGGGCACCCCTAGGCTTCAGGCTCGGGCTCCCCCAGGCTAAAGGCTAGGGCTCCCCTAGCCTTCAGGCTAGGGCACCCCTAGGCTTCAGGCTCGGGCTCCCCCAGGCTAAAGGCTAGGGCTCCCCTAGCCTTCAGGCTAGGGCACCCCTAGGCTTCAGGCTCGGGCTCCCCCAGGCTAAAGTCTAGGGCTCCCCTAGCCTTCAGGCTAGGGCACCCCTAGGCTTCAGGCTCGGGCTCCCCCAGGCTAAAGGCTAGGGCTCCCCTAGCCTTCAGGCTAGGGCACCCCTAGGCTTCAGGCTCGGGCTCCCCCAGGCTAAAGGCTAGGGCTCCCCTAGCCTTCAGGCTTGGGCACCCCTAGGCTTCAGGCTCGGGCTCCCCCAGGCTAAAGGCTAGGGCTCCCCTAGCCTTCAGGCTAGGGCACCCCTAGGCTTCAGGCTCGGGCTCCCCCAGGCTAAAGGCTAGGGCTCCCCTAGCCTTCAGGCTAGGGCACCCCTAGGCTTCAGGCTCGGGCTCCCCCAGGCTAAAGGCTAGGGCTCCCCTAGCCTTCAGGCTAGGGCACCCCTAGGCTTCAGGCTCGGGCTCCCCCAGGCTAAAGGCTAGGGCTCCCCTAGCCTTCAGGCTAGGGCACCCCTAGGCTTCAGGCTCGGGCTCCCCCAGGCTAAAGGCTAGGGCTCCCCTAGCCTTCAGGCTAGGGCACCCCTAGGCTTCAGGCTCGGGCTCCCCCAGGCTAAAGGCTAGGGCTCCCCTAGCCTTCAGGCTAGGGCACCCCTAGGCTTCAGGCTCGGGCTCCCCCAGGCTAAAGGCTAGGGCTCCCCTAGCCTTCAGGCTAGGGCACCCCTAGGCTTCAGGCTCGGGCTCCCCCAGGCTAAAGGCTAGGGCTCCCCTAGCCTTCAGGCTAGGGCACCCCTAGGCTTCAGGCTCGGGCTCCCCCAGGCTAAAGGCTAGGGCTCCCCTAGCCTTCAGGCTAGGGCACCCCTAGGCTTCAGGCTCGGGCTCCCCCAGGCTAAAGGCTAGGGCTCCCCTAGCCTTCAGGCTAGGGCACCCCTAGGCTTCAGGCTCGGGCTCCCCCAGGCTAAAGGCTAGGGCTCCCCTAGCCTTCAGGCTAGGGCACCCCTAGGCTTCAGGCTCGGGCTCCCCCAGGCTAAAGGCTAGGGCTCCCCTAGCCTTCAGGCTAGGGCACCCCTAGGCTTCAGGCTCGGGCTCCCCCAGGCTAAAGGCTAGGGCTCCCCTAGCCTTCAGGCTAGGGCACCCCTAGGCTTCAGGCTCGGGCTCCCCCAGGCTAAAGGCTAGGGCTCCCCTAGCCTTCAGGCTAGGGCACCCCTAGGCTTCAGGCTCGGGCTCCCCCAGGCTAAAGGCTAGGGCTCCCCTAGCCTTCAGGCTAGGGCACCCCTAGGCTTCAGGCTCGGGCTCCCCCAGGCTAAAGGCTAGGGCTCCCCTAGCCTTCAGGCTAGGGCACCCCTAGGCTTCAGGCTCGGGCTCCCCCAGGCTAAAGGCTAGGGCTCCCCTAGCCTTCAGGCTAGGGCACCCCTAGGCTTCAGGCTCGGGCTCCCCCAGGCTAAAGGCTAGGGCTCCCCTAGCCTTCAGGCTAGGGCACCCCTAGGCTTCAGGCTCGGGCTCCCCCAGGCTAAAGGCTAGGGCTCCCCTAGCCTTCAGGCTAGGGCACCCCTAGGCTTCAGGCTCGGGCTCCCCCAGGCTAAAGGCTAGGGCTCCCCTAGCCTTCAGGCTAGGGCACCCCTAGGCTTCAGGCTCGGGCTCCCCCAGGCTAAAGGCTAGGGCTCCCCTAGCCTTCAGGCTAGGGCACCCCTAGGCTTCAGGCTCGGGCTCCCCCAGGCTAAAGGCTAGGGCTCCCCTAGCCTTCAGGCTAGGGCACCCCTAGGCTTTAGGCTCCCCTAGGCTAAAGGCTAGGGCTCCCCTAGCCTTCAGGCTAGGGCACCCCTAGGCTTTAGGCTACCCTACGTTAAAGGCTAGGGCTCCCCTAGCCTTCAGGCTAGGGCACCCCTAGGCTTTAGGCTCCCCTAGGCTAAAGGCTAGGGCTCCCCTAGCCTTCAGGCTAGGGCACCCCTAGGCTTTAGGCTCCACTAGGCTAAAGGCTAGGGCTCCCCTAGCCTTCAGGCTAGGGCACCCCTAGGTTTTAGGCTCCCCTAGGCTAAAGGCTAGGGCTCCCCTAGCCTTCAGGCTAGGGCACCCCTAGGCTTTAGGCTCGGGCTCCCCTAGGCTAAAGGCTAGGGCTCCCCTAGCCTTCAGGCTAGGGCACCCCTAGGCTTTAGGCTCGGGCTCCCCTAGGCTAAAGGCTAGGGCTCCCCTAGCCTTCAGGCTAGGGAACCCCTAGGCTTTAGGCTCGGGCTCCCCTAGGCTAAAGGCTAGGGCTCCCCTAGCCTTCAGGCTAGGGCACCCCTAGGCTTTAGGCTCGGGCTCCCCTAGGCTAAAGGCTAGGGCTCCCCTAGCCTTCACGCTAGGGCACCCCTAGGCTTTAGGCTCGGGCTCCCCTAGGCTAAAGGCTAGGGCTCCCCTAGCCTTCAGGCTAGGGCACCCCTAGGCTTTAGGCTGGGGCTCCCCTAGGCTAAAGGCTAGGGCTCCCCTAGCCTTCAGGCTAGGGCACCCCTAGGCTTTAGGCTCGGGCTCCCCTAGGCTAAAGGCTAGGGCTCCCCTAGCCTTCAGGCTAGGGCACCCCTAGGCTTTAGGCTCGGGCTCCCCTAGGCTAAAGGCTAGGGCTCCCCTAGCCTTCAGGCTAGGGCACCCCTAGGCTTTAGGCTCCCCTAGGCTAAAGGCTAGGGCTCCCCTAGCCTTCAGGCTAGGGCACCCCTAGGCTTTAGGCTCCCCTAGGCTAAAGGCTAGGGCTCCCCTAGCCTTCAGGCTAGGGCACCCCTAGGCTTTAGGCTCCCCTAGGCTAAAGGCTAGGGCTCCCCTAGCCTTCAGGCTAGGGCACCCCTAGGCTTTAGGCTCCCCTAGGCTAAAGGCTAGGGCTCCCCTAGCCTTCAGGCTAGGGCACCCCTAGGCTTTAGGCTCCCCTAGGCTAAAGGCTAGGGCTCCCCTAGCCTTCAGGCTAGGGCACCCCTAGGCTTTAGGCTCGGGCTCCCCTAGGCTAAAGGCTAGGGCTCCCCTAGCCTTCAGGCTAGGGCACCCCTAGGCTTTAGGCTCCCCTAGGCTAAAGGCTAGGGCTCCCCTAGCCTTCAGGCTAGGGCACCCCTAGGCTTTAGGCTCCCCTAGGCTAAAGGCTAGGGCTCCCCTAGCCTTCAGGCTAGGGCACCCCTAGGCTTTAGGCTCGGGCTCCCCTAGGCTAAAGGCTAGGGCTCCCCTAGCCTTCAGGCTAGGGCACCCCTAGGCTTTAGGCTCGGGCTTCCCTAGGCTAAAGGCTAGGGCTCCCCTAGCCTTCAGGCTAGGGCACCCCTAGGCTTTAGGCTCCCCTAGGCTAAAGGCTAGGGCTCCCCTAGCCTTCAGGCTAGGGCACCCCTAGGCTTTAGGCTCGGGCTCCCCTAGGCTAAAGGCTAGGGCTCCCCTAGCCTTCAGGCTAGGGCACCCCTAGGCTTTAGGCTCCCCTAGGCTAAAGGCTAGGGCTCCCCTAGCCTTCAGGCTAGGGCACCCCTAGGCTTTAGGCTCGGGCTCCCATAGGCTAAAGGCTAGGGCTCCCCTAGCCTTCAGGCTAGGGCACCCCTAGGCTTTAGGCTCCCCTAGGCTAAAGGCTAGGGCTCCCCTAGCCTTCAGGCTAGGGCACCCCTAGGTTTTAGGCTCCCCTAGGCTAAAGGCTAGGGCTCGCCTAGCCTTCAGGCTAGGGCACCCCTAGGCTTTAGGCTCGGGCTCCCCTAGGCTAAAGGCTAGGGCTCCCCTAGCCTTCAGGCTAGGGCACCCCTAGGCTTTAGGCTCGGGCTCCCCTAGGCTAAAGGCTAGGGCTCCCCTAGCCTTCAGGCTAGGGCACCCCTAGGCTTTAGGCTCGGGCTCCCCTAGGCTAAAGGCTAGGGCTCCCCTAGCCTTCAGGCTAGGGCACCCCTAGGCTTTAGGCTCGGGCTCCCCTAGGCTAAAGGCTAGGGCTCCCCTAGCCTTCAGGCTAGGGCACCCCTAGGCTTTAGGCTCGGGCTCCCCTAGGCTAAAGGCTAGGGCTCCCCTAGCCTTCAGGCTAGGGCACCCCTAGGCTTTAGGCTCGGGCTCCCCTAGGCTAAAGGCTAGGGCTCCCCTAGCCTTCAGGCTAGGGCACCCCTAGGCTTTAGGCTCGGGCTCCCCTAGGCTAAAGGCTAGGGCTCCCCTAGCCTTCAGGCTAGGGCACCCCTAGGCTTTAGGCTCGGGCTCCCCTAGGCTAAAGGCTAGGGCTCCCCTAGCCTTCAGGCTAGGGCACCCCTAGGCTTTAGGCTCGGGCTCCCCTAGGCTAAAGGCTAGGGCTCCCCTAGCCTTCAGGCTAGGGCACCCCTAGGCTTTAGGCTCGGGCTCCCCTAGGCTAAAGGCTAGGGCTCCCCTAGCCTTCAGGCTAGGGCACCCCTAGGCTTTAGGCTCGGGCTCCCCTAGGCTAAAGGCTAGGGCTCCCCTAGCCTTCAGGCTAGGGCACCCCTAGGCTTTAGGCTCGGGCTCCCCTAGGCTAAAGGCTAGGGCTCCCCTAGCCTTCAGGCTAGGGCACCCCTAGGCTTTAGGCTCGGGCTCCCCTAGGCTAAAGGCTAGGGCTCCCCTAGCCTTCAGGCTAGGGCACCCCTAGGCTTTAGGCTCCCCTAGGCTAAAGGCTAGGGCTCCCCTAGCCTTCAGGCTAGGGCACCCCTAGGCTTTAGGCTCCCCTAGGCTAAAGGCTAGGGCTCCCCTAGCCTTCAGGCTAGGGCACCCCTAGGCTTTAGGCTCCCCTAGGCTAAAGGCTAGGGCTCCCCTAGCCTTCAGGCTAGGGCACCCCTAGGCTTTAGGCTCGGGCTCCCCTAGGCTAAAGGCTAGGGCTCCCCTAGCCTTCAGGCTAGGGCACCCCTAGGCTTTAGGCTCCCCTAGGCTAAAGGCTAGGGCTCCCCTAGCCTTCAGGCTAGGGCATCCCTAGGCTTTAGGCTCCCCTAGGCTAAAGGCTAGGGCTCCCCTAGCCTTCAGGCTAGGGCACCCCTAGGCTTTAGGCTCGGGCTCCCCTAGGCTAAAGGCTAGGGCTCCCCTAGCCTTCAGGCTAGGGCACCCCTAGGCTTTAGGCTCGGCCCTAGGCTAAAGGCTAGGGCTCCCCTAGCCTTCAGGCTAGGGCACCCCTAGGCTTTAGGCTCCCCTAGGCTAAAGGCTAGGGCTCCCCTAGCCTTCAGGCTAGGGCACCCCTAGGCTTTAGGCTCGGGCTTCCCTAGGCTAAAGGCTAGGGCTCCCCTAGCCTTCAGGCTAGGGCACCCCTAGGCTTTAGGCTCCCCTAGGCTAAAGGCTAGGGCTCCCCTAGCCTTCAGGCTAGGGCACCCCTAGGCTTTAGGCTCGGGCTCCCCTAGGCTAAAGGCTAGGGCTCCCCTAGCCTTCAGGCTAGGGCACCCCTAGGCTTTAGGCTCCCCTAGGCTAAAGGCTAGGGCTCCCCTAGACTTCAGACTAGGGCACCCCTAGGCTTTAGGCTCGGGCTCCCATAGGCTAAAGGCTAGGGCTCCCCTAGCCTTCAGGCTAGGGGGGCACCCCTAGGCTTTAGGCTCCCCTAGGCTAAAGGCTAGGGCTCCCCTAGCCTTCAGGCTAGGGCACCCCTAGGCTTTAGGCTCGGGCTCCCCTAGGCTAAAGGCTAGGGCTCCCCTAGCCTTCAGGCTAGGGCACCCCTAGGCTTTAGGCTCCCCTAGGCTAAAGGCTAGGGCTCCCCTAGCCTTCAGGCTAGGGCACCCCTAGGCTTTAGGCTCGGGCTCCCCTAGGCTAAAGGCTAGGGCTCCCCTAGCCTTCAGGCTAGGGCACCCCTAGGCTTTAGGCTCCCCTAGGCTAAAGGCTAGGGCTCCCCTAGCCTTCAGGCTAGGGCACCCCTAGGCTTTAGGCTCGGGCTCCCCTAGGCTAAAGGCTAGGGCTCCCCTAGCCTTCAGGCTAGGGCACCCCTAGGCTTTAGGCTCCCCTAGGCTAAAGGCTAGGGCTCCCCTAGCCTTCAGGCTAGGGCACCCCTAGGCTTTAGGCTCGGGCTCCCCTAGGCTAAAGGCTAGGGCTCCCCTAGCCTTCAGGCTAGGGCACCCCTA
>NW_027458291.1:0-52668 GCF_050624435.1 Tenrec ecaudatus | reverse complement strand
CCTTAGGCTTAGGGAGCCATAGGCCTGGGGCGCCCCAGCCCTTAGACTTAGGGAGCCCCAGGCCTGGGATGCCCCAGCCCTTAGGCTTTGGGAGCCCCAGGCCTGGGCGCCCCAGCCCTTTGGCTTAGGGAGACCCAGGCCGGGGGCGCCCAAGCCCTTAGGCTTTGGGAACCCCAGGCCTGGGGCGCCCCAGCCCTTAGGATTTGGAAGCCCCAGGCCTGGGGCGCCCCAGCACTTAGGCTTTGGGAGCCCCAGGCCTGGGGCGTACCAACCCTTAGGCTAAGGGAGCCCCAGGCCTGGGGCGCCCCCGCCCATAGGCTTAGGGAGCACCTAGTCTGGGTCGCACCGGCACTAGCTTAATGAGCCCCACGCCTGGGGTGCCCCAGCCGTTAGGCTTAGGGAGCCCCAGGCCTGGGGTGCCCCAGCCCTTAGGCTTAGTGAGCCCCAGGCCTGGGGTGCCCCATCCCTAAGCTTCGGGAGCCCCAGGCCTGGGGCGCCCCGCCCTTCGGCTTAGGGAGCCCCAGTCCTGGTGCGCCCCCGTCCTTAGGTTTAGGGAGCACCTAGTCTGGGTCGCCCCGGCACTAGCTTAGTGAGCCCCAGGCCGGGGGTGCCCCAGCCCTAAGCTTTGGGAGCCCTAGGCCTGGGGCACCCCAGCCCTTAGGCTTAGGGAGCCCCTGGCCTGGGGTATCCCAGCCCTTAGGCTTAAGGAGCCCCAGGCCTGGGCGGCCCAGCCCTTAGGCTTAGGGAGACCCAGGCCGGGGGCGCCCAAGCCCTTAGGCTTTGGGAACCCCAGGCCTGGGGCGCCCCAGCCCTTAGGATTTGGAAGCCCCAGGCCTGGATCGCCCCAGCCCTTAGGCTTTGGGAGCTCCAGGCCTGGGGCAAGCCAGCACTTAGGCTTAGGGAGCCCCAGGCCTGGGGCGCCCCAGCCCTTAGGTTTAAAAGCCCCAGACCTTGGGCACCCCAACCCTTAGGCTTTGGGAGTCCCAGGCCTGGGGCGCCCCAGCCCTTAGGCTTAGGGAGCCCCAGGCCTGGGGTGCCCCAGCCCTTAGGCTTAGTGAGCCCCAGGCCTGGGGTGCCCCATCCCTAAGCTTCGGGAGCCCCAGGCCTGGGGCGCCCCCGCCCTTCGGCTTAGGGAGCCCCAGTCCTGGTGCGCCCCCGTCCTTAGGTTTAGGGAGCACCTAGTCTGGGTCGCCCCGGCACTAGCTTAGTGAGCCCCAGGCCGGGGGTGTCCCAGCCCTAAGCTTTGGGAGCCCTAGGCCTGGGGCACCCCAGCCCTTAGGCTTAGGGAGCCCCTGGCCTGGGGTATCCCAGCCCTTAGGCTTAAGGAGCCCCAGGCCTGGGCGGCCCAGCCCTTAGGCTTAGGGAGCCCCAGGCCTGGAACTCCCCAGCCCTTAGGCTTTGGGAGTCCCAGGCCTGGGGTGCCCCAGCCCTTAGGCTTGGGAGCCTCAGGCCTGGGACGCCCAGCCCTTAGGCTTTGGGAGCCCCTGCCTGGGGCCACACAGTCCTTAGGTTTATGTAGACCCTGGCCTGGGGCGCCCCAGCCCTTAGGCTTAGAGAGCCCCAGGGCTGGGAAGCCCCAGGCCTTAGGTTATGGGAGCCCCAGACCTGGGGCGCCCATGCACTTAGGCTTTGGGAGCCCTAGGCCTGGGGCGAACCAGCCCTTAGGCTTAGTGAGACCCAGGCCTGGGGTGCCCCAACCCTTAGGCTAAGGGAGCCCCAGGCCTGGGGCGCCCCGGTCCATACGCTTAGGGAGCACCTAGTCTGGGCCGGCCCGGCACTAGCTTAATGAGCCCCAGCCTGGGGTGCCCCAGCCCTAGGCTTTGGGAGCCCCAGGCCAGGGGCGCCCCAGCCCTTAGGCTTTGGAAGCCTCAGGCCGGGATCGCCCTAGCCCTTAGGCTTCGGGAGCCCCAGGCCTGGGAAGCCCCAGGCCTTAGGTTTTGGGAGCCCCAGGCCTGGAACGCCCCAGCCCTTAGATTTAAATAGCCCCAAGCCTGGGCGGCCCAGCCATTAGGCTTAGGGTGCCCCAGGCCATGGACGTCCCAGCCCTTAGGCTTTGCGAGCCCCAGGCCTGGGGCGCCCCGGCCCGTCGGCTTAGGGAACCCCAGGCCTGGAGTGCCACCGCCCTTAGGCTTTGGTAGCACCTAGTCTGGGCCGCCCGGCACTTAGGCTTTGGGAGCCCCAGACCTGGGGCCACCCAGGACTTAGGCTTAGGGAGCCCCAGGCCTGGGGCGCCCCAGCCCTTAAATCAGGGAGCCCCAGGACTGGGACGCCCCAGCCCTTAGGCTCTGGGATCCCCAGGCCTTGGGCGCCGCAGCCCTTTGGCTTAGGGAGCCACAGCCCGTAGGCTTTGGGAGCCCAAGGCCTGGGGCGCCCCAGCCTTTCGTATCAGGGTGCCCCAGGCCTGGGGTAACCCAGTCCTTAGGTTTATGTAGCCCCTGGCCTGGGGCGCCCCAGCCCTTAGGCTTAGGGAGCCCCAGGCTTGGGCGGCCCAGCCCTTAGGCTTAGGGAGCCCCAGGCCTGGGGCGCCCCATCCCATAGTCCTTGGGAGCCCGAGGCCTGGGGCGCCCCAGCCATTAGACTTTGGGAGCCCCAGGCCTGGGACTCCCCAGCCCTTAGTCTTAGTGAGCCCCTGGCCAGGGGCGCCCCAGCCATTAGGTTAGGGAGCTCCAGGCCTAGGGCGCCCCAGCCCTTAGGCTTTGGGAGCGCCAGGCTTGGGGTGCTCCAGCCCTAAGGCTTAGGGAGCCCCAGGCCTGGGGCGCCCCAACCCTTAGGCTTAGGGATCCCCAGGCCTGGGACAACCCAGCCCTTAGGCTTTGGGAGCCCCAGGCCTGGGGTGCCCCATCCTGTAGGCTTAGGTAGCCCCAGACCTGGGGCGCCCCAGCCGTTAGGCTTTGGGAGCCCCAGGCTTGCGGCGCCCCAGCCCTTCGTCTTAGGAAGCCCCAAGCCTGGGGCGACCCAGTCCTTAGGTTGATGTAGACCATGGCCTGGGGCGCCCCAGCCCTTAGGCTTAGGGAGCCCCAGGGCTGGGAAGCCTCAGGCCTTAGGTTTTGGGAGCCCCAGGCCTGGGGCGCCCCAGCACTTAGGCTTTGGGAGCCCCAGGCCTGGGGCGTACCAACCCTTAGGCTAAGGGAGCCCCAGGCCTGGGGCGCCCCCGCCCATAGGCTTAGGGAGCACCTAGTCTGGGTCGCACCGGCACTAGCTTAATGAGCCCCACGCCTGGGGTGCCCCAGCCCTAAGCTTTGGGAGCCCCAGGCCTGGGGCGCCCCAGCCCTTCGGCTTAGGGAGCCCCAAGCCTGGGGCGACCCCGCCCTTAGGCTTAGGTAGCACCTGGTCTGGGCCGCCCCGGCACTAGCTTAGGGAGCCCCATGCCTGGGGCACCACAGCCCTTGGGCTTAGGGAGCCCCTGGCTTGGGGTACCCCAGCCCTTAGGCTTAGGGTGCCCCAGGCCGTGGGAGCCCCCGTCCTTAGGCTTTGGGAGCCCTAGGCCTGGGGTGCCCCAGCCCTTAGGCTTAGGGAGCCATAGGCCTGGGGCGCCCCAGCCCTTAGACTTAGGGAGCCCCAGGCCTGGGATGCCCCAGCCCTTAGGCTTTGGGAGCCCCAGGCCTGGGCGCCCCAGCCCTTTGGCTTAGGGAGTCCCAGGCCGGGGGCGCCCAAGCCCTTAGGCTTTGGGAACCCCAGGCCTGGGGCGCCCCAGCCCTTAGGATTTGGAAGCCCCAGGCCTGGATCGCCCCAGCCCTTAGGCTTTGGGAGCTCCAGGCCTGGGGCAAGCCAGCACTTAGGCTTAGGGAGCCCCAGGCCTGGGGCGCCCCAGCCCTTAGGTTTAAAAGCCCCAGACCTTGGGCACCCCAACCCTTAGGCTTTGGGAGTCCCAGGCCTGGGGCGCCCCAGCCCTTAGGCTTAGGGAGCCCCAGGCCTGGGGTGCCCCAGCCCTTAGGCTTAGTGAGCCCCAGGCCTGGGGTGCCCCATCCCTAAGCTTCGGGAGCCCCAGGCCTGGGGCGCCCCCGCCCTTCGGCTTAGGGAGCCCCAGTCCTGGTGCGCCCCCGTCCTTAGGTTTAGGGAGCACCTAGTCTGGGTCGCCCCGGCACTAGCTTAGTGAGCCCCAGGCCGGGGGTGCCCCAGCCCTAAGCTTTGGGAGCCCTAGGCCTGGGGCACCCCAGCCCTTAGGCTTAGGGAGCCCCTGGCCTGGGGTATCCCAGCCCTTAGGCTTAAGGAGCCCCAGGCCTGGGCGGCCCAGCCCTTAGGCTTAGGGAGACCCAGGCCGGGGGCGCCCAAGCCCTTAGGCTTTGGGAACCCCAGGCCTGGGGCGCCCCAGCCCTTAGGATTTGGAAGCCCCAGGCCTGGATCGCCCCAGCCCTTAGGCTTTGGGAGCTCCAGGCCTGGGGCAAGCCAGCACTTAGGCTTAGGGAGCCCCACGCCTGGGGCGCCCCAGCACTTAGGTTTAAAAGCCCCAGACCTTGGGCACCCCAACCCTTAGGATTTGGGAGTCCCAGGCCTGGGGCGCCCCAGCCCTTAGGCTTAGGGAGCCCCAGGCCTGGGGTGCCGCAGCCCTTAGGCTTAGTGAGCCCCAGGCCTGGGGTGCCCCATCCCTAAGCTTCGGGAGCCCCTGGCCTGGGGTATCCCAGCCCTTAGGCTTAAGGAGCCCCAGGCCTGGGCGGCCCAGCCCTTAGGCTTAGGGAGACCCAGGCCGGGGGCGCCCAAGCCCTTAGGCTTTGGGAACCCCAGGCCTGGGGCGCCCCAGCCCTTAGGATTTGGAAGCCCCAGGCCTGGATCGCCCCAGCCCTTAGGCTTTGGGAGCTCCAGGCCTGGGGCAAGCCAGCACTTAGGCTTAGGGAGCCCCACGCCTGGGGCGCCCCAGCACTTAGGTTTAAAAGCCCCAGACCTTGGGCACCCCAACCCTTAGGCTTTGGGAGTCCCAGGCCTGGGGCGCCCCAGCCCTTAGGCTTAGGGAGCCCCAGGCCTGGGGTGCCGCAGCCCTTAGGCTTAGTGAGCCCCAGGCCTGGGGTGCCCCATCCCTAAGCTTCGGGAGCCCCAGGCCTGGGGCGCCCCCGCCCTTCGGCTTAGGGAGCCCCAGTCCTGGTGCGCCCCCGTCCTTAGGTTTAGGGAGCACCTAGTCTGGGTCGCCCCGGCACTAGCTTAGTGAGCCCCAGGCCGGGGGTGCCCCAGCCCTAAGCTTTGGGAGCCCTAAGCCTGGGGCACCCCAGCCCTTAGGCTTAGGGAGCCCCTGGCCTGGGGTATCCCAGCCCTTAGGCTTAAGGAGCCCCAGGCCTGGGCGGCCCAGCCCTTAGGCTTAGGGAGACCCAGGCCGGGGGCGCCCAAGCCCTTAGGCTTTGGGAACCCCAGGCCTGGGGCGCCCCAGTCCTTAGGATTTGGAAGCCCCAGGCCTGGATCGCCCCAGCCCTTAGGCTTTGGGAGCTCCAAGCCTGGGGCAAGCCAGCACTTAGGCTTAGGGAGCCCCAGGCCTGGGGCGCCCCAGCCCTTAGGTTTAAAAGCCCCAGACCTTGGGCACCCCAACCCTTAGGCTTTGGGAGTCCCAGGCCTGGGGCGCCCCAGGCCTTAGGCTTAGGGAGCCCCAGGCCTGGGGTGCCCCAGCCCTTAGGCTTAGTGAGCCCCAGGCCTGGGGTGCCCCATCCCTAAGCTTCGGGAGCCCCAGGCCTGGGGCGCCCCCGCCCTTCGGCTTAGGGAGCCCCAGTCCTGGTGCGCCCCCATCCTTAGGTTTAGGGAGCACCTAGTCTGGGTCGCCCCGGCACTAGCTTAGTGAGCCCCAGGCCGGGGGTGCCCCAGCCCTAAGCTTTGGGAGCCCTAGGCCTGGGGCACCCCAGCCCTTAGGCTTAGGGAGCCCCTGGCCTGGGGTATCCCAGCCCTTAGGCTTAAGGAGCCCCAGGCCTGGGCGGCCCAGCCCTTAGGCTTAGGGAGCCCCAGGCCTGGAACTCCCCAGCCCTTAGGCTTTGGGAGTCCCAGGCCTGGGGCGCCCCAGCACTTAGGCTTTGGGCGCCTCAGGCCTGGGTCGCCCCAGCCCTTAGGCTTTGGAGGCCCTGCCTGGGGCGCCCCAGCCCTTAGGCTTTGGAAGCCTCAGGCCGGGATCGCTCCTGCCCTTAGGCTTTGGGAGTCCCAGGCCTGGGGTGCCCCAGCCCTTAGGCTTGGGAGCCTCAGGCCTGGGACGCCCAGCCCTTAGGCTTTGGGAGCCCCTGCCTGGGGCGACACAGTCCTTAGGTTTATGTAGACCCTGGCCTGGGGCGCCCCAGCCCTTAGGCTTAGAGAGCCCCAGGGCTGGGAAGCCCCAGGCCTTAGGTTATGGGAGCCCCAGACCTGGGGCGCCCATGCACTTAGGCTTTCGGAGCCCTAGGCCTGGGGCGAACCAGCCCTTAGGCTTAGTGAGACCCAGGCCTGGGGTGCCCCAACCCTTAGGCTAAGGGAGCCCCAGGCCTGGGGCGCCCCGGTCCATACGCTTAGGGAGCACCTAGTCTGGGCCGGCCCGGCACTAGCTTAATGAGCCCCAGCCTGGGGTGCCCCAGCCCTAGGCTTTGGGAGCCCCAGGCCAGGGGCGCCCCAGCCCTTCGGCTTAGGGAGCCCCAAGCCTGGGGCGACCCCGCCCTTAGACTTAGGTAGCACCTGGTCTGGGCAGCCCCTGCACTAGCTTACGGAGCCCCATGCCTGGGGTACCCCAGCCCTTGGGCTTAGGGAACCCCTGGCTTGGGGGACCCCAGCACTTAGGCTTTGGAGCCCCAGGCCTGGGGCGCCCCTGCCCTTAGGCTTTGGGAGCCATAGGCCTGGGGCACCCCAGCCCTTATGCTTAGGGAGCCCTATGCCTGGGGCGCCCCAGCCCTTAGACATAGGGAGCCCCAGGCCTGTGACGCCCCAGCCCTTAGGCTTTGGGAGCCCCAGGCCTGGGGCGCCCCAGCCCTTTGGCTAGGGAGACCCAGGCCGGGGGCGCCCAAGCCCTTAGGCCTTGGGAGCTCCAGGCCTGGGGCGCCCCAGCCCTTAGGATTTGGAAGCCCCAGGCCTGGATCGCCCCAGTCCTTAGGCTTTGGGAGCCCAGGCCTGGGGCAACCCAGCACTTAGGCTTAGGGAAACACAGGCCTGGGTAGCCCCAGCCGTTAAGTTTAAAAGCCCCAGGTCTTGGGCGCCCCAAACCTTAGGCTTTGGGAGTCCCAGGCCTGGGGCGCCCCAACCCTTAGGCTTAGGGAGCCCCAGGCCTGGGGTGCCCCAGCCCTTAGGCTTAGTGAGCCCCAGGCCTGGGGTGCCCTATCCCTAAGCTTTGGGAGCCCCAGGCCTGGGGCGCCCCCACCCTTTGGCTTAGGGAGCCCCAGTCCTGGTGTGCCCCCGCCCTTAGGCTTAGGGAGCACCTAGTCTGGGCCGCCCCGGCACTAGCTTAGTTAGCCCCAGGCCGGGTGTGCCCCAGCCCTAAGCTTTGGGAGCCCCAGGCCTGGGGCACCCCAGACCTTCGGCTAAGGGAGCCCCAGGCCTGTCAAGCCCTCGCCATTAGGATAAGGTAGCACCTGGTCTGGGCCGCCCTGGCACTAGCTTAGGGAGCCCCATGCCTGGAGCGGCCCAGCCCTTAGGCTTAGGGAGCCCCTGGCCTGGGGTATCCCAGCCCTTAGGCTTAAGGAGCCCCAGGCCTGGGCGGCTCAGCCCTTAGGCTTAGGGAGCCCCAGGCCTGGAACTTCCCAGCCCTTAGGCTTTTGGAGTCCCAGGCCTGGGGTGCCCCAAAACTTAGGCTTTGGGAGCCTCACGCCTGGAACGCCCCAGCCCTTAGGATTTGGGAGCCCCTGCCTGGGGCGCCCCAGCCCTGAGGCTTTGGAAGCCTCAGGCCGGGATCGCCCCTGCCCATAGACTTTGGGAGCCCCAGGCCTGGGGCACACCAGCCCTGAGGCTTAGGGAGCCCCAGGCCTTGGGCGCCCCAGCCCTTAGGCTTAGGTAGCACCTGGTCTGGGCCGACCGGCACTAGCTTAGGGAGCCCCATGCCTGGGCCCCCCCAGCCCTTAGGCTTAGGGAGCCCCAGGACTGGGACGCCCCAGCCCTTAGGTTTTGGGTTCCCCAGGCCATTGGCGCCCCAGCCCTTTGGCTTAGGGAGGCCCAGGCCTGGGGCGCCACTGCCCGTAGGCTTTGGGTGCCCAAGGCCTGAGGCGCCCCAGCCATTCGTAACAGGGTGCCCCAGGCCTGGGGCGACCCAGTCCTTAGGTTTATGTAGCCCCTGGCCTGGGGCGCCCCAGCCCATAGGCTTAGTTAGCCCCAGGCCTGGGGTACCCCAGCCCATAGTCCTTGGGAGCCCGAGGCCTGGGGCGCCCCAGCCATTAGACTTTGGGACCCCAGGCCGGGGGCTCCCATGCCCTTAGGCTTTTGGAGCCCCAGGCCTGGGGCCACCCAGAACTTAGGCTTAGTGAGCCCCAGGCCTGCGGCGCCCCAACCCGTAGGCTAAGGGAGCCCCAGGCCTGGGGTGCCCCAGCACATAGGCTTAAGGAACCCAAGGCCTGGGGCGCCCCAGCCCTTTGGCTTAGGGAGCCCCAGGCCTGGGGTGCCCCCACCCTTAGTCTTAGGTAGCACCTGATCTGGGCTGCCTCGGCACGTAGGCTTTGGGAGCCCCATGCCTGGGACGCACCAGCCCTTAGGCTTTGGGAGCCCAAGGCCTGGGGCGACCCAGCCCTTTGGCTTAGGGAGCCCCAGGCCTGGGGCGCCCCAGTCCTTTGGCTTAGGGAGCCACGGGCCTGGGGCGCCCCAGCCCTTTGGCTTATGGAGCCCCAGGCCTGGGGCGCCCCAGCCCTTAGGCTTAGTCAACCCCAGGCCTGGGGCGCCCCAACCCTTAGGCTAAGGGAGCCCCAGGCCTGGGGTGCCCCAGCACTTAGGCTTAGGGAACCCCAGACCAGGGGTGCCCCAGCCCTAAGCTTTGGGAGCCCCAGGCCTGGGGCGCCCCAGCCCTTCGGCTTAGGGAGTCACAGACCTGGGGCGCCCCCACCCTTAATCTTAGGTAGCACCTGATCTGGGCCACCTCGGCACTTAGGCTTAGGGAGCCCCATGCCTGGGGCGCCCCAGCCCTTAGGCTTAGGGAGCCCAAGGCCTGGGACGCCCCAGCCTTTAGGGTTAGGGAGCCCCATGCCTGGGGTGCCCCAGCCCTTAGGCTTAGGGAGCCCCAGGCCTGGGACACCCCAGCCCTTAGGCTTTGGTAGCCCCAGGCCTGGGGCGACCCAGTCCTTAGGTTTATGTAGCCCCTGGCCTGGGGAGCCCCAGCCCTTCAGCTTAGGGAACCCCAGGCCTGGGAAGCCCCAGGCCTTAGGTTTTGGGAGCCCCAGGCCTGGGACGCCCCAGCCCTTCGTCTTAGGGAGACCCAGCCCTAGGACGCCCCAGCCCTTTGGCTTTGGGAGCCCCAGGCCTGGGGAGCCCCATCCCTTAGGCTTAGGTAGCCCCAGAACTGGTGCGCCCCAGCCCTTAGGCTTTGGGAGCCCCAGGCCTGGGGCACCTCAGCCCTTCGTATTAGGGAGCACCATGATTGGGGCGCCCCAGTCTTTAGGCTTATTTAGCCGCAGGCCTGGGGCGCATCAGCCCTTAGGCTTTGGGAGCCCCAGGCCTGGGATGCCCCAGCCATTAGGCTTAGGGAGCCCCAGGCCTGGGCCGGCCCAGCCCTTTGACTTAGGGAGCCCCAGTCCTGGGGCGCCCCAGCCCTTTGGCTTTGGGAGCCCCAGGCCTGGGGCGCCCCAGCCCGTAGGCTTAGGAAGCCCCAGACCTGGGGTGCCCCAGCTCTTAGGTTTAAAAGCCCGAGGCCTTGGGCGCCTCAGCCATTAGGCTTTGGGAGCCCCAGGCCTGGGGCGCAGCAGCTCTTAGGCTTTGGGAGCCCCAGGCCTGGGGCGCCTCAGCACTTAGGCTTAGGGAGCCCCAGGCCTGGGGCACCCCAGCCATTAGGGTTAGGGAGCCCCTGGCCTGGGCCGCCCCAGCCCTTTGGCTTAGGGAGCCCCAGGACTGGGGCGCCCCAGCCCTTTGGCTTTGGGAGCCCCAGGCCTGGGGCGCCCCAGCCCGTAGGCTTAGGAAGCCCCAGGTCTGGGGTGCCCCAGCACTTAGGCTTAGGAGCCCCAGGCCTGGGGCACCCCAGCCATCAGGGTTAGGGAGCCCCAGTCCTGGGCCGCCCAAGCCCTTTGGCTTAGGGATCCCCAGGACTGGGGCGCCCCAGCCCTTTGGCTTTGGGAGCCCCAGGCCTGGGGCGCCCCAGCCCGTAGGCTTAGGAAGCCCCAGGTCTGGGATGCCCCAGCTCTTAGGCTTAAAAGCCCGAGGCCTGGGGCGCCCCAGCCCTTAGGTTTAAAAGCCTGAGGCCTTGGGCGCCCCAGCACTTAGACTTAGGGATCCCCAAGACTGGGGCGCCCCAGCCCTTACACTTTAGGAGCCCCATGCCTCGGGCGCCCAAGCCATTAGACTTTGGGAGCCCCATACCTGGGGCGCCCCAGTCCTTAGGCTTAGTGAGCCCCTGGCCTGGAACGCCCCAGCCATTAGATTTTGGGAGCCCCGGGCCTGGGTCTCCCCAGCCCTTAGTCTTAGTGAGTCCCTGGCCTGGGGCGCCCCAGCCTTAGGCTGGGGGAGCCCCAGGCTTTGGGCTCCGCCGCCGTTAGGCTTAGGGAGCTCAGGCCTAGGGTGCCCCAGCCCGTAGGCTTAGGAAGCCCCAGGCCTGGGGCGCCCCAGCCCGTAGGCTTAGGAAGCCCCAGGCCTGGGGCGCCCCAGCCCTTAGGCTTAAAAGCCCGAGGCCTTTGTTGCCCCAGCCCTTAGACTTAGGGAGCCCCAGGCCTGGGGCACCCCAGCCCTTAGGCTTTGGGAGCCCCAGGCCTGGGTGGACCAGCCCTTAGGGTTAGGGAGCCCCAGGCCTGGGAAGCCCCAGGCCTTAGGTTTTGGGAGCCCCAGGCCTGGAACGCCCCAGCCCTTAGGCTTAGGGAGCCCCAGGTTTGGTACGCCCCGGCTTTTGTCTTAGGGAGCCCCAGGCCTGGGGCGACCCAGTTCTTAGGTTTATGTAGCCCCTGGCCTAGGACGCCCCAGACCTTAGGTTTAGGGAATCCCAGGCCTGGGAAGCCCCTGGCCTTCGGTTTTGGGAGCCCCAGGCCTGGGACGCTCCAGCCCTTAGGCTTTGGGAGCCCCAGTACGGGGGCGCCCCAGCCCTTTGGATTAGGGAACCCCAGGCCTGGGGCGCCCCAGCCCTTTGGCTTAGGGAGCCCCAGGCCTTGGGCGCCCCAGCCCTTAGGCTTAGTGAGCCCCAGGCCTGGGGCGCCCCAACCCTTAGGCTAAGGGAGCCCCAGGCCTGGGGTGCCCCAGCACTTAGGCTTAGGGAAGCCCAGGCCTGGGGCGCCGCAGCCCTAAGCTTGGGAGCCCCAGGCCTGGGGCGCCCCAGCCCTTCGGCTTAGGGAGCCACAGACCTGGGGCGCCCCCACCCTTAATCTTAGGTAGCACCTGATCTGGGTCGCCTCGGCACTTAGGCTTAGGGAGCCCCATGCCTGGGGCGCCCCAGCCCTTAGGCTTAGGGAACCCAAGGCCTGGGACGCCCCAGCCCTTAGGCTTTGGGAGCCCCAGGCATGGGGCGCCCCAGCCCATTGGGTTAGGGAGCCCCAGGCCTGGGGCGCCCCAGCCCTTTGGCATAGGGAGCCCCAGCCTGGGGCGCCCCAGCCCTTTGGCTTAGGGAGCCCCAAACCTGGGAAGCCCCAGGCCTTAGGTTTTGGGACCCCCAGGCCTGGGACGCCCCAGCCCTTTTTCTTAGGGAGCCCCAGGCCTAGGACACCCCAGCCCTTTGGCTTTGGGAGCCCCAGGCCTGGGGTGCCCCATCCCTTAGGCTTAGGTAGCCCCAGAACTGGTGCGCCCCAGCCCTTAGGCTTTGGGAGCCCCAGGCCTGGGGCGCCTCAGCCTTTCGTCTTAGAGAGCACCATGATTGAGGCGCACCAGTATTTAGGCTTATTTAGCCGCAGGCCTGGGGCGCATCAGCGCTTAGGTTTTGGTAGCGCCAGAACTGGGGCGCCCCAGCCCTTAGGCTTTGGGAGCCCCAGGCCTGGGGCGCACCAGCCCTTAGGCTTTGGGAGCACCAGGCCTGGGGGGCCTCAGCACTTAGGTTTAGGGAGCCCCAGGCCTGGGGCGCCCCAGCCATTAGGCTTAGCGAGACCCAGGCCTGGGCCGCCCCAGCCCTTTGGCTTAGGGAGCCCCAGGCCTGGGGCGCCCCAGCCCTTTGGCATTGGGAGCCCCAGGCCTGGGGCGCCCCAGCCCGTAGGCTAAGGAAGCTCCAGGCCTGGGGTGCCCCAGCTCTTAGGCTTAAAAGCCCGAGGCCTTGGGCGCCCCAACACTTAGACTTAGGGAGCCCCAAGACTGGGGCGCCCAAGCCCTTAGACTTTAGGAGCCCCAGGCCTGGGGCGCCCAAGCCATTAGATTTTGGGAGCCCCATACCTGGGGCGCCCCAGTCCTTAGGCTTAGTGAGCCCCTGGCCTGGAGTGCCCCAGCCATTAGATTTTGGGAGCCCCGGGCCTGGGTCTCCCCAGCCCTTAGGCTTAGTGAGCCCCTGGCCTGGGGCGCCCCAGCCTTAGGTTGGGGGAGCCCCAGGCTTTGGGCTCTGCCGCCGTTAGGCTTAGGGAGCTCAGGCCTAGGGTGCCCCAGCCCTTCGTCTTAGGGAGCTCCAGTCCTGGGGCGACCCAGTCCTTAGGCTTATTTAGCACCAGGCCTGGGGCGCACCAGCCTTTAGGCTTTGGGAGCTCCAGGCCTGGGGCGACCTAACCCTTAGGCTTTCGGAGCCCCAGGGCTGGGGAGCCCATGCCCTTAGGATTTGGGAGCCCCAGGCCTGGGGCGCTCCAGCCCTTAGTCTTAGGGAGCCCTAAGCCTGGGACGCCCCAGCCCTTAGGCTTAGGGAGCCCAAGGCCTGGGGCGCGCCAGCCCTTAGGCTTAGGGAGCCCCAGGCCTGGGACGCCCCTGCCCTTAGGCTTTGGGAGCCCCAGGCCTGGGGCGCCCCAACCCGTAGGTTTAGTAAGCCCCAGGCCTGGAGCGCCCCAGCCCTTAGGCTTAGGGAGCCCCAGGCCTGGGGATCCCCAGCCCGTAGGCTTTGGGAGCCCCAGGCCTGGGGCGCCCAAGCCCTTAGGCTTTGGGAGCCCAAGGCCTGGGACGCCCCACCCCTTAGGCTTTGGGAGTCGTAGGCCTGGGGCGCCCCAGCCCTTAGGCTTTGGGAGCCCCTGCCTCGGGCGCCCCAGCCCTTAGGCTTTGGAAGCCTCAGGCCGGGATCGCCCCTGCCCTTAAACTTTGGGAGCCCCAGGCCTAGGGCGCCCCAGTCCTTAGGCTTAGGGAGCCCCAGGCCTGGGGGCCCCAGCCCTTAGGCTTAAAAGCCCCAGGCCTTGGGCGCCCCAGTCCTTAGGCTTAGGTAGCACCTGGTCTGGGCTGCCCCGGCACTAGCTTAGGGAGCCCCATGCCTGGGGCACCCCAGCCCTTAGGCTTAGGGAGCCCCAGGCCTGGGGCACCCCAGCCCTTATGCTTAAGGAGCCCCAAGCCTGGGCGGCCCAGACCTTAGGCTTATGGAGCCCCAGGTCTGGGACACCAAGCCCTTAGGCTTTGGGAACCCCAGGCCTGGAGCGCCGCCACCCTTAAGTTTAGTTATCACCAGGTCTGGGACGCCCCGGCACTAGCTTAGGGAGCCCCATGTCTGGGGCGCCCCAGCCCTTAGGCTTAGGTAGCACCTAATCTGGGCCGCCCCTGCACTTAGGCCTTGGGAGCCCCAGGCCTGGGGCCACCCAGAACTTAGGCTTAGGGAGCCCCAGGCCTGGGGCGCTCCAGCCCTTAGGCTTAGGTAGCCCCAGGCCTGGGACGCCCCAGCCCTTAGGCGTTGGGAGCCCCAGGCCTGGGGCGCCCCAGCCCTTTGGCTCAGGGAGCCCCAGGCCTGGGCGCCCCAGTCCTTAGGCTTAGGGATCCCTAGGCCTGGGACGCCCCAACCCTTAGACTTTGGGAGCCCCAGGCCTGGGGCGCCCGAGCCCTTAGGCTTTGGAGCCCCAGGCCTGGGGCGCCCCTGCCCTTAGGCTTTGGGAGCCATAGGCCTGGGGCACCCCAGCCCTTAGGCTTAGGGAGCCCTATGCCTGGGGCGCCCCAGCCCTTAGACATAGGGAGCCCCAGGCCTGTGACGCCCCAGCCCTTAGGCTTTGGGAGCCCCAGGCCTGGGGCGCCCCAGCCCTTTGGCTTAGGGAGACCCAGGCCGGGGGCGCCCAAGCCCTTAGGCCTTGGGAGCCCCAGGCCTGGGGCGCCCCAGCCCTTAGGATTTGGAAGCCCCAGGCCTGGATCGCCCCAGTCCGTAGGCTTTGGGAGCCCAGGCCTGGGGCAACCCAGCACTTAGGCTTAGGGAAACCCAGGCCTGGGTAGCCCCAGCCGTTAAGTTTAAAAGCCCCAGGCCTTGGGCGCCCCAAACCTTAGGGTTTGGGAGTCCCAGGCCTGGGGCGTTCCAACCCTTAGTCTTAGGGAGCCCCAGGCCTGGGGTGCCCCAGCCCTTAGGCTTAGTGAACCCCAGGCCTGGGGTGCCCCATCCCTAAGCTTTGGGAGCCCCAGGCCTGGGGCGCCCCCGCCCTTCGGCTTAGGGAGCCCCAGTCCTGGTGTGCCCCCACCCTTAGGCTTAGGGAGCACCTAGTCTGGGCCGCCCTGGCACTAGGTTAGTGAGCCCCAGGCCGGGTGTGCCCCAGCCCTAAGCTTGGGAGCCCCAGGCCTGGGGAACCCCAGCCCTTCGGCTAAGGGAGCCCCAGGCGTGTCAAGCCCTCGCCATTAGGATAAGGTAGCAACTGGTCTGGGCCGCCCTGGCACTAGCTTAGGGAGCCCCATGCCTGCGGCGGCCCAGCCCTTAGGCTTAAGGAGCCCCAGGCCTGGAACTCCCCAGCCCTTAGGCTTTGGGAGTCCCAGGCCTGGGGCGCCCCAGCACTTAGGGTTTGGGAGCCTCACGCCTGGAACGCCCCAGCCCTTAGGCTTAGGGAGCCCCTGCTTGGGGCGCCCCAGCCCTGAGGCTTTGGAAGCCTCAGGCCGGGATCGCCCCTGCCCATAGACTTTGGGAGCCCCAGGCCTGGGGCACCCCAGCCCTGAGGCTTAGGGAGCCCCAGGCCTTGGGCGCCCCAGCCCTTAGGCTTAGGTAGCACCTGGTCTGGTCTGCCCGGCACTAGCTTAGGGAGCCCCATGCCTGGGGCCCCCCAGCCCTTAGGCTTAGGGAGCCCCAGGCCTGTGGCACCCCAGCCCTTAGGCTTAAGGAGCCCCAGGCCTGGGCGGCCCAGCCATTAGGCTTAGGGAGACCCAGGCAAGGGACGCCCCAGCCCTTAGGCTTTGCGAGCCCCAGGCCTGGGGCGCCCCAGCCCGTCGGCTTAGGGAACCCCAGGCCTGGGTTGCCCCCGACCTTAGGCTTGGTAGCACCTAGTCTGGGCCGCCCCGGCACTTAGGCTTTGGGAGCCCCAGGCCTGGGGCCACCCTGAACTTAGGCTTAGGGAGCCTCAGGACTGGGGCGACCCAGCCCTTAGTATTAGGGAGTCCCAGGACTGGGACGCCCCAGCCCTTAGGTTTTGGGTTCCCCAGGCCATGGGCGGCCCAGCCCTTTGGCTTAGGGAGGCCCAGGCCTGGGGCGCCACTGCCCGTAGGCTTTGGGTGCCCAAGGCCTGAGGCGCCCCAGCCATTCGTAACAGGGTGCCCCAGGCCTGGGGCGACCCAGTCCTTAGGTTTATGTAGCCCCTGGCCTGGGGCGCCCCAGCCCATAGGCTTAGGCAGCCCCAGGCCTGGGGCGCCCCAGCCCATAGTCCTTGGGAGCCCGAGGCCTGGGGCGCCCCAGCCATTAGACTTAGGGACCCCAGGCCGGGGGCTCCCATGCCCTTAGGCTTTTGGAGCCCCAGGCCTGGGGCCCCCCAGAACTTAGGCTTAGTGAGCCCCAGGCCTGCGGCGCCCCAACCCGTAGGCTAACGGAGCCCCAGGCCTGGGGTGCCCCAGCACTTAGGCTTAAGGAACCCAAGGGCTGGGGCGCCCCAGCCCTAAGCTTTGGGAGCCCAGACCTGGGGTGCCGCAGCCCTTCGGCTTAGGGAGCCCCAGGCCTGGGGTGCCCCACCCTTAGTCTTATGTAGCACCTGATCTGGGCTGCCTCGGCACTTAAGCTTTGGGAGCCCCATGCCTGGGGCGCACCAGCCCTTAGGCTTTGGGAGCCCAAGGCCTGGGGCGACCCAGCCCTTTGGCTTAGGGAGCCCCAGGCCTGGGGTGCCCCAGTCCTTTGGCTTAGGGAGCCCCGGGCCTGGGGCGCCCCTGCCCTTTGGCTTATGGAGCCCCAGGCCTGGGGCGCCCCAGCCCTTAGGCTTAGTCAGCCCCAGGCCTGGGGCGCCCCAACCTTTAGGCTAAGGGAGCCCCAGGCCTGGGGTGCCCCAGCACTTAGGCTTAGGGAACCCCAGGCCAGGGGTGCCCCAGCCCTAACCTTTGGGAGCCCCGGGCCTGGGGCGCCCCAGCCCTTCGGCTTAGGGAGCCACAGACCTGGGGCGCCCCCACCCTTAATCTTAGGTAGCACCTGATCTGGGCCGCCTCGGCACTTAGGCTTAGGGAGCCCCATGCCTGGGGCGCCCCAGCCCTTAGGCTTAGGGAGCCCAAGGCCTGGGGCGCCCCAGCCCTTAGGCTTAGGGGGCCCCATGCTTGGGGTGCCCCAGCCCTCAGGCTTAGGGAGCCCCAGGCCTGGGACGCCCCATCCCTTAGGCTTTGGTAGCCCCAGGCCTGGGGCGCCCCAGCCCTTTGGCTTAGGGAGCCCCAGGCCTGGGGCGCCCCAGCACTTTGGCTTAGGGAGCCCCAGCCTGGGGCGCCCCAGCCCTTTGGCTTAGGGAGCCCCAAGCCTGGGTAGCCCCAGCTCGTAGGCTTTGGGAGCCCCAGGCCTGGGGCGCCCCAGCCCGTAGGCTTTGGGAGCCCCAGGCCTGAGGCGCCCCAGCCCTTCGTCTTAGGGAGCCCCCGGCCTGGGGCGACCCAGTCCTTAGGTTTATGTAGCCCCTGGCCTGGGGAGCCCCAGCCCTTAGGCTTAGGGAACCCCAGGCCTGGGAAGCCCCAGGGCTTAGGTTTTGGGAGCCCCAGGCCTGGGACGCCCCAGCCCTTCGTCTTAGGGAGCCCCAGCCCTAGGACGCCCCAGCCCTTTGGCTTTGGGAGCCCCAGGCCTGGGGAGCCCCATCCCTTTGGCTTAGGTAGCCCCAGAACTGGTGCGCACCAGCCCTTAGGCTCTGGGAGCCCCAGGCCTGGGGCACCTCAGCCCTTCGTATTAGGGAGCACCATGATTGGGGCGCCCCAGTCTTTAGGCTTATTTAGCCCCAGGCCTGGGGCGCATCAGCCCTTAGGTTTTGGGAGCCCCAGGCCTGGGGCGCCCCAGCCCTTAGGCTTTGGGAGCCCCAGGCCTGGGGCGCACCAGCCCTTAGGCTTTGGGAGCCCCAGGCCTGGGGCGCCCCAGCCCGTAGGCTTAGGAAGCCCCAGGCCTGGGGTGCCCCAGCTCTTAGGCTTAAAATCCCGAGGCCTTGGGCGCCCCAGCCATTAGGCTTTGGGAGCCCCAGGCCTGGGGCGCAGCAGCCCTTAGGCTTTGGGAGCCCCAGGCCTGGGGCGCCTCAGCACTTAGGCTAAGGGAGCCCCAGGCCTGGGGCACCCCAGCCATTAGGGTTAGGGAGCCCCAGACCTGGGTCGCCCCAGCCCTTTGGCTTAGGGAGCCCCAGGAATGGGGCGCCCCAGCCCTTTGGCTTTGGGAGCCCCAGGGCTGGGGCGCCCCAGCCCGTAGGCTTAGGAAGCCCCAGGTCTGGTGTGCCCCAGCTCTTAGGCTTAAAAGCCCGAGGTCTGGTTCTCCCCAGCCCTTTGGCTTTGGGAGCCCCAGGCCTGGGGCGCCCCAGCCCGTAGGCTTAGGAAGCCCCAGGTCTGGGGTGCCCAAGCACTTAGGCTTAGGAGCCCCAGGCCTGGGGCACCCCAGCCATCAGGGTTAGGGAGCCCCAGGCCTGGGCCGCCCAAGCCCTTTGGCTTAGGGATCCCCAGGACTGGGGCGCCCCAGCCCTTTGGCTTTGGGAGCCCCAGGCCTGGGGCGCCCCAGCCCGTAGGCTTAGGAAGCCCCAGGTCTGGGATGCCCCAGCTCTTAGGCTTAAAAGCCCGAGGCCTGGGGCGCCCCAGCCCTTAGGCTTTGGGAGCCCCAGGCCTGGGGCGCCTCAGCCCGTAGGCTTAGGAAGCCCCAGGCCTGGGGTGCCCCAGCTCTTAGGCTTAAAAGCCTGAGGCCTTGGGCGCCCCAGCACATAGACTTATGGAGCCCCAAGACTGGGGCGCCCCAGCCCTTACACTTTAGGAGCACCATGCCTCGGGCGTCCAAGACATTAGACTTTGGGAGCCCCATACCTGGGGCGCCCCAGTCCTTAGGCTTAGTGAGCCCCTGGCCTGGAGCGCCCCAGCCATTAGATTTTGTGAGCCCCGGGCCTGGGTCTCCCCAGCCCTTAGTCTTAGTGAGTCCCTGGCCTGGGGCGCCCCAGCCTTAGGCTTATTTAGCACCAGGCCTGGGGCACACCAGCCCTTAGGCTTTGGGAGCCCCAGGCCTGGGTGGACCAGCCCTTAGGGTTAGGGAGCCCCAGGCCTGGGAAGCCCCAGGCCTTAGGTTTTGGGAGCCCCAGGTTTGGGACGCCCCGGCTTTCGTCATAGGGAGCCCCAGGCCTGGGGCGACCCAGTTCTTAGGTTTATGTAGCCCCTGGCCTAGGACGCCCCACACCTTAGGTTTAGGGAACCCCAGGCCTGGGAAGCCCCTGGCCTTCGGTTTTGGGAGCCCCAGGCCTGGGACGCCCCAGCCCTTAGGTTTAGGGAGCCCCAGGCCTGGGGCGCCCCAGCCCTTAGGCTTTGGGAGCCCCAGGCCTGGGACGCTCCAGCCCTTAGGCTTTGGGAGCCCCAGGACGGGGGCGCCCCAGCCCTTTGGATTAGGGAGCCCCAGGCCTGGGGCGCCCCAGCACTTTGGCTTAGGGAGCCCCAGGCCTGGGGCGCCCCAGTCCTTAGGCTTAGTGAGCCCGAGGCCTGGGGGGTCCCAACCCTTAGGCTAAGGGAGCCCCAGGCCTGGGGTGCCCCAGCACTTAGGCTTAGGGAACCCCAGGCCTGGGGCGCCGCAGCCCTAAGCTTTGGGAGCCCCAGGCCTGGGGCGCCCCAGCCCTTCGGCTTAGGGAGACACAGAGCTGTGGCGCCCCCACCCTTAATCTTAGGTAGCACCTGATCTGGGTCGCCTCGGCACTTAGGCTCAGGGAGCCCCATGCCTGGGGCGCCCCAGCCCTTAGGCTTAGGGAGCCCAAGGCCTGGGACGCCCCAGCCCTTAGGTTTAGGGAGCCCCATGCCTGGGGCGCCCCAGCCCTTAGGCTTAGGGAGCCCAAGGCCTGGGACGCCCCAGCCCTTAGGTTTAGGGAGCCCCAGGCCTGGGGTTCCCCAGTCCTTAGGCTTAGGGAGCCCCAGGCCTGGGACGCCCCAGCCCTTAGGCTTTGGGAGCCCCAGGCCTGGGGCGCCCCAGCCCATTGGGTTAGGGAGCCCCAGGCCTGGGGAGCCCCAGCCCTTTGGCTTAGGGAGCCCCAGCCTGGGGCGCCCCAGCCCTTTGGCTTAGGGAGCCCCAAACCTGGGAAGCCCCAGGCCTTAGGTTTTGGGACCCCCAGGCCTGGGACGCCCCAGCCCTACGTCTTAGGGAGCCCCAGGCCTAGGACGCCCCAGCCCTTTGGCTTTGGGAGCCCCAGGCCTGGGGAGCCCCATCCCTTAGGCTTAGGTAGCCCCAGAACTGGTGCGCCCCAGCCCTTAGGCTTTGGGAGCCCCAGGCCTGGGGCGCCTCAGCCCTTCGTCTTAGAGAGCACCATGATTGGGGCGCACCAGTATTTAGGCTTATTTAGCCGCAGGCCTGGGGCGCATCAGCGCTTAGGTTTTGGGAGCCCCAGAACTGGGGCGCCCCAGCCCTTAGGCTTTGGGAGCACCAGGCCTGGGGGGCCTCAGAACTTAGGCTTAGGGAGCCCCAGGCCTGGGGCGCCCCAGCCATTAGGCTTAGGGAGCCCCAGGCCTGGGCCGGCTCAGCCCTTTGGCTTAGGGAGCCCCAGGCCTGGGGCGCCCCAGCCCTTAGGCTTAGGGAGCCCCAGGCCTGGGGCACCCCAGCCCTTAGGCTTAAGGAGCCCCAAACCTGGGCGCCCCAGCCCTTAGGCTTTGGGAGCCCCAGGCCTGGAGCGCCGCCACCCTTAAGTTTAGTTATCACCAGGTCTGGGACGCCCCGGCACGAGCTTAGGGAGCCCCATGTCTGGGGCGCCCCAGCCCTTAGGCTTTGGGAGCCCCAGGCCTGGGGTACCGCATCCCTTAGGCTTAAGGAGCCCCAGGCCTGGGCGGCCCAGCCATTAGGCTTAGGGAGCCCCAGGCCAGGGACGCCCCAGTCCTTTGGCTTAGGGATCCCCAGGCTTGGGGAGCCCCAGCCCGTTGGCTTGGGATCCCCAGGCCTGGGTCGACCCAGCACGTAGGCATAAAAGCCCGAGGCCTTGGGCTTCCAGACCCTTAGACTAAGGGACCCCAAGGCCTGGGGCGCCCCAGCCCTTAGGCTTTGGGAGCCCCAGGCATGGGTGGACCAGCCCTTAGGGTTAGGGAGCCGCAGGCCTGGGACGCCCCGGCCTTCGTCTTAGGGAGCCCCAGGCCTGGGGCGATCCAGTTCATATGTTTATGTAGCCCCTGGCCTGGGGCGCCACAGCCCTTAGACTTAGGGAACCCCAGGCCTGGGAAGCCCCAGGCCTTAGGTTTTGGGAGCCCCAGGCCTGGGGTGCCCCAGCCCTTAGGATTTGGGACCCCAAGGCCTGGGGCGTCCCAGCCCTTAGGCTTAGTCAGCCCCTGGCCTGGGGCGCCCCAGCCTTAGGCTGGGGGAACCCCAGGGCTGGGGCGCCTCAGCCCTTAGGCTTAGGGAACCCCAGGCCTGGGACGCCCCAGTCCTTAGGCTTAGGGAGCCCCAGGCCTGGGACGCCCCAGCCCTTTGGCTTTGGGAGCCCCAGGCCTGGGGAGCCCCATCCCTTAGGCTTAGGTAGCCCCAGAACTGGTGCGCCCCAGCCCTTAGGCTTTGGGAGCCCCAGGCTTGGGGCGCCCCAGCCCTTCGTCTTAGGGAGCCCCAGGCCTGGGGCGCCCCAGTCCTTAGGATTATTTAGCCCCAGACCTGGGGAGCACCAGCCCTTAGGCTTTGGGAGCCCCAGGGCTGGGCCGCCCCAGCCCTTAGGCTTTGGGAGCCCCAGGCATGGGGCGCACCAGACCTTAGTCTTTGGGAGCCCAAGGCTTGGGGCGCCTCAGCACTTAGGCTTAGGGAGCCCCAGGTCTGGGGCTCCCCAGCCCTTAGGCTTAGGGAGCCCCAGGCCTGGGCCGCCCCAGGCCTTTGGCTTAGGGAGCCCCAGGCCTGGGACGCCCCAGCCCTTTGGCTTTGGGAGCCCCAGGCCTGGGGCGCCCCAGACCGTAGGCTTTGGGAGCCCCAGGCCTGGGACGCCCCAGCTCTTAGGCTTAAAATCCCGAGGCCTTGGGCGCACCAGCACTTAGACTTAGGGAGCCCCAGTCCTGGGGCGCCCCAGCCGTTAGGCTTTGAGAGCCCCATGTCTGGGAGGACCAGTCCTTAGGGTTAGGGAGCCCGAGGCCTGGGAAGCCCCAGCCGTTAGGCTTTGGAAGCCACACGCCTGTATCGCCCCAGCCCTTAGGCTTCGGGAGCCCTAGGCCTGGGGCGCCCCAGCCCTTAGGCTTAAATGCCCCAGGCCTTGGGCGCCCCAGCCCTTAGGCTTTCGGTGACCAAGGCCTGGGGCTCCCAGCACTTAGGTTTAAGGAGCCCCAGGCCTGGACGGTCCTGCCATTAGGCTTAGGGATCCCCAGGCCTGGGACGCCCCAGCCCTTAGGCTTTGGGAGCCCCAGGCCTGGGGCGCCACAGCCTTTAGGTTTTGGGAGCCCCTGGCCTGGGGCCCCTCAGCCATTAGACTTTGGGTGCTCCAGGGCTGGGGCGCCCATGCCCTTAGGCTTTGGGAGCCCCAGGCCTGGGGCGACCCGGCACTTAGGCTTAGGGAGCCCCAGACCTGGGGCGCCCCAGCTCTTAGGTTTTGGGAGCCCCAGGTCTGGGGCTCCCCAGCCTTTTGGCTTAGAGAGCCCCAGGCATGGGGCGCCCCTGCACTTAGGCTATGGGAGCCCCGGGCTGGGGCGCCCCGCCCTTAGGTTTAGGGAGCCCCAGGCCTGGGGCGTCCCAGCCCTTAGGCTTAGGGAGCCCCAGGCCTGGGACGCCCCACCCCTTAGGCTTTGGGAGTCCCAGGCCTTGGGGCGCCCCAGCCCTTAGGCTTTGGGAGCCTCAGGCCTGGGACGCCCCAGCCCTTAGGCTTTGGGAGCCCCTGCCTAGGGCGCCCCAGCCCTTAGGCTTTGGAAGCCTCAGGCCGGGATCGCCCCTGCCATTAGACTTCGGGAGCCCCAAGCCTAGGGCGCCCCAGCCCTTAGGCTTAGGGAGCCCCAGGCCTGGGGTCCCCAGCCTTTAGGCTTAAAAGCCCCAGGCCTTGGGCGCCCCAGCCCTTAGGTTTAGTTAGCACCAGGTCTGGGCCGCCCCGGCACTAGCTTAGGGAGCCTCATGCCTGGGGCACCCCAGCCCTTAGGCTTAGGGAGCCCCAGGCCTGGGGCACCCCAGCCCTTAGGCTTAAGGAGCCCCAGGCCTGGGCGGCCCAGCCATTAGGCTTAGGGAGCCCCAGGCCAGGGACGCCCCAGCCCTTAAGCTTTGTGAGCCCCAGGCCTGGGGCGCCCCAACCCGTCGGCTTAGGGAGCCCCAGGCCTGGGGTGCCCCCGCCCTTAGGCTTAGGTAGCACCTAGTCTGGGCTGCGCCGGCAGTTAGGATTTGGGAGCCCCAGGCCGGGGCCTCCCATGCCCTTAGGCTTTTGGAGCCCCAGGCCTGGGGCTACCCAGAACTTAGGCTTAGGGAGCCCCAGGCCTGGGGAGCCCCAGCCCTTAGGATTAGGGAGCCCCAGGACTGGGACGCCCCAGCCCTAAGGTTTTGGGATCGCCAGGCCTGGGGTGCCCCAGCCCTTTGGCTTAGGGAGCCCCAGGCCTGGGGCGCCACAGCCCGTAGGCTTTGGGAGCCCAAGGCCTGGGGCGCCCCAGCCATTCTTATCAGGGTGCCCCAGGCCTGGGATGACCCAGTCCTTAGGTTTATGTAACCCCTGGTCTGGGGCGCCCCAGCCCTTAGGCTTAGGGAACCCCAGGCCAGGGAAGCCCAGGCCTTAGGTTTTGGGAGCCCCAGGCCTGGGACGCCCCAGCCCTTCGTCTTAGCGAGCCCCAGGCCTAGGACGCCCCAGCCCTTTTGCTTTGGGAGCCCCAGGCCTGGAGAGCCCCATCCCTTAGGCTTAGGTATCCCCAGAACTGGTGCGCCCCAGCCCTTAGGTTTGGGAGCCCCAGGCCTGGGGCGCCTCAGCCCTTCGTCGTAGGGAGCATCATGATTGGGGCGCCCCAGTCCTTAGGCTTTTTTAGCCCCAGGCCTGGGACGCACCAGCCCTTAGGCATTGGGAGCCCCAGGCCTGGGGCGCCCCAGCCCTTAGGATTTGGGAGCCCCAGGCCTGGGGCGCACCATCCCTTCGGCTTTGGGAGCCCCAGGCCTGGGGCGCCTCAGCACTTAGGCTTAGGGAGCCCCAGGCCTGGGCCCGCCCAGCCCTTTGGCTTAGGGAGCCCCAGGCTGGTCTGGCCCAGCCCTTTGGCTTAGGGAGCCCCAGGCCTGGGGCGCCCCAGCCCTTTGGCTTTGGGAGCCCCAGGCCTGGGGCGCCCCAGCCCGTAGGCTTAGGAAGCCCCAGGCCTGGAGTGCCCCAGCTCTTAGGCTTAAAAGCCCGAGGCCTTGGGCGCCCGGAGCACTTAGACTTATTTAGCCCCAAGACTGGGGCGCCCCAGCCCTTAGATTTTAGGAGCCGCAGGCCTCAGCCGCCCAAGCCATTATACTTTGGGAGCCCCATAACTGGGGCACCCCAGTCCTTAGGCTTAGGGAGCCCCTGTCCTGGGGCACCCCAGCCTTAGGCTAGGGGAGCCCCAGGCTTTGGGCTCCGCCGCCGTTAGGCTTAGGAAGCTCAGGCCTAGGGTGCCCCAGCTATTCGTCTTAGGGAGCTCCAGGCCTGGGGCGACCCAGTCCTTAGGCTTATTTAGCACCAGGCCTGGGGCGCACCAGCCCTTAGGCTTTGGGATCCCCAGGCAGTGGCGACCCAGCCCTTAGGCTTTCGGAGCCCCAGGCCTGGGGAGCCCATGCCTTAGGATTTGGGAGCCCCAGGCCTGGGGCGCTGCAGCCCTTAGGCTTAGGGAGCCCAAGGCCTGGGACGCCCCAGCCCTTAGGCTTTGGGAGCCCAAGGCCTGGGGCGCCCCAACCCGTAGGCTTAGGAAGCCCCAGGCCTTGGGCTCCCCAGCCCTTAGGCTTAAAAGCCCGAGGCCTTTGGCGCCCCAGCCCTTAGACTTAGGGAGCCCCAGGCCTGGGGCGCCCCAGCCCTTAGGCTTTGGGAGCCCCAGGCCTGGGTGGACAAGCCCTTAGGTTTAGGGAGCCCCAGGCCTGGGAAGCCCCAGCCGTTAGGCTTTGGGAGCCCCAGGCTTGGGACGCTCCGGCCTTTATCTTAGGGAGCCCCAGGCCTGGGGCGACCCAGTTCTTAGGTTTATGTAGCCCCTGGCCTGGGACGCCCCAGACCTTAGGTTTAGGGAACCCCAGGCCTGGGAAGCCCCAGGCCTTAGGTTTTGGGACCCCCAGGCCTGGGGCGGCCCAGCCCTTAGTCTTAGTGAGCCCCTGACCTGGGGCGCCCCAGCCTTAGGCTGGGGGAACCCTAGGGCTGGGGCGCCTCAGCCCTTAGGCTTAGGTAGCCCCAGAACTGGTGCGCCCCAGCCCTTAGGCTTTGGGAGCCCCAGGCCTGGGGTCCCCCAGCCCTTCGTCGTAGGGAGCCCCAGGCCTGGGGCGCCCCAGTCCTTAGGCTTATTTAGCCCCAGGCCTGGGGCGCACCAGCCCTTAGGCTTTGGGAGCCCCAGGCCTGGGGCGCCCCAGCCCTTAGGCTTTGGGAGCCCCAGGCCTGGGGCGCCCCAGCCCTTAGGCTTTGGGAGCCCCAGGCCTGGGGCGCCTCAGCACTTAGGCTTAGGGAGCCCCAGGCCTTGGGCGCCCCAGCCCTTAGGCTTAGGGAGCCCCAGGCCTCGGCCAGCCCAGCCCTTTGGCTTAGGGAGCCCCTGGCCTGGGGCGCCCCAGCCCTTTGGTTTTGGGAGCCCCAGGCCTGGGGCGCCCCAGACCGTAGGCTTTGGGAGCCCCAGGCCTGGGGCGCCCCAGCCCGTAGGCTTAGGACGCCCCAGGCCTGGGGCGCCCCAGCCCTTAGGCTTAAAAGCCCGAGGCCTTGGGCGGCCCAGCACTTAGACTTAGGGAGCCCCAGGCCTGGGGCGCCCCAGCCGTTAGGCTTTGAGAGCCCCAGACCTGGAAGGACCAGCCTTTAGGGTTAGGGAGTCCCAGGCCTGGGAAGCCCCAGCCGTTAGGTTTTGAAAGCCACAGGCCTGTGTCGCCCCAGCCCTTAGGCTTCGGGAGCCCCAGGCCTGGGGCGCCCCAACCCTTAGGCTTTGGGAGCCCCAGGCCTGGGGCGCCTCTGCCCTTAGGCTTTGGGAGCCCCAGGCCTGGGGCGCCCCTGCCCTTATGCTTAAATGCCCCAGACCTTGGGCGCCCCAGGCTTTAGGCTTTGGGAGCCCCTGGACTGGGGCGCCTCTGCCCTTAGGCTTTGGGAGCCCCAGGCCTGGGGCGCCACAGCCCTTAGGCTTAAATGCCCCAGGGTTTGAGCGCCCCAGCTCTTAGGCTTTCGGAGTCCCAGGCGCACAGCCCTTAGGCTTAGTAAGCCGTAGGTCTGTTGTGCCCCAGCCCTAAGCTTTGGGAGCCCCAGGCCTGGTGCGCCCCAGCCCTTAGGTTTAAGGAGCACCAGGCCTGGGCAGACCAGCCCTTAGGTTTAGGGAGCCCCAGGCCTGGGGCGCCTCTGCCCTTAGGCTTTGGGAGCCCCAGGCCTGGGACGCCCCTGCCCTTAGGCTTTGGGAGCCCAAAACCTGGTACGCCCCTGCCCTTTGGCTTAGGGAGCCCCAGGCCTGAGGCACCCCAGCCGTTTGGCTTAGGTAGCCCTACCTGGGACGCCCCAGCCCGTAGGTTTTGGGAGTCCCAAGCCAGGGGTGTCCCAGCCCTTAGGCTTTGGAAGCCCCAGGCCTGGGGCGGCCCAGCCCTTAGGCTTACGGAGCCCCAGGCCTGGGACGCCCCAGCCCCTAGGCTTTGGGAGCCCCATGTCTGGGGCGCCCCAGTCCTTAGGCTTTGGGAGCCCCAGGACTGGGGCGTCCCAGCCCTTACGCTTTGGGAGCCGCAGGTCTGGGTTGCCGTAGTATTAGACTTTGGCAGCCCCATGCCTGGGGCGCCCTAGCCCTTAGGATTTGGGAGCCCCAGGCCTGCGCGGCCCAGCCCTTAGGCTTAGGGAGCCTCTGGCCTGGGACGCCCAAGCCCTTCGGCTTTGGGAGTCGCAGGCCTGGGCCGCCCCAGACCTTAGGTTTTTGGGAGCCCCAGACCTGGGGCCCCCAGCCCTTAGGCTTTGGGATCCCTAGGCCTGGGGCGCCCTAGCCCTTCGTATTAGGGATCCCCAGGCCTGGGGCGCCCCCGCCCTTAGGCTTAGGTAGCACCTGGCCTGGGCCGTCCCGGCAATAGGCTTAGGGAGCCCCAGGCCTGGGCCACTCCAGCCCTTAGGCTTTGGGAGCCCCAGGGCTGGGCCGCCCCAGCCCTTAGGCTTTGGGAGCCCCAGGCCTGGGGCGCACCAGACCTTAGTCTTTGGGAGCCCAAGGCTTGGGGCGCCTCAGCACTTAGGCTTAGGGAGCCCCAGGTCTGGGGCTCCCCAGCCCTTAGGCTTAGGGAGCTCCAGGCCTGGGCCGCCCCAGGCCTTTGGCTTAGGGAGCCCCAGGCCTGGGACACCCCAGCCCTTTGGCTTTGGGAGCCCCAGGCCTGGGGCGCCCCAGACCGTAGGCTTTGGGAGCCCCAGGCCTGGGACGCCCCAGCCCGTAGGCTTAGGAAGCTCCAGGCCTGGGGCGCCCCAGCTCTTAGACTTAAAATCCCGAGGCCTTGGGCGCACCAGCACTTAGACTTAGGGAGCCCCAGTCCTGGGGCGCCCCAGCCGTTAGGCTTTGAGAGCCCCATGTCTGGGAGGACCAGTCCTTAGGGTTAGGGAGCCCGAGGCCTGGGAAGCCCCAGCCGTTAGGCTTTGGAAGCCACACGCCTGTATCGCCCCAGCCCTTAGGCTTCGGGAGCCCTAGGCCTGGGGCGCCCCAGCCCTTAGGCTTAAATGCCCCAGGCCTTGGGCGCCCCAGCCCTTAGGCTTTCGGTGACCAAGGCCTGGGGCTCCCAGCACTTAGGTTTAAGGAGCCCCAGGCCTGGACGGTCCTGCCATTAGGCTTAGGGATCCCCAGGCCTGGGACGCCCCAGCCCTTAGGCTTTGGGAGCCCCAGGCCTGGGGCGCCACAGCCTTTAGGTTTTGGGAGCCCCTGGCCTGGGGCCCCTCAGCCATTAGACTTTGGGAGCTCCAGGGCTGGGGCGCCCATGCCCTTAGGCTTTGGGAGCCCCAGGCCTGGGGCGACCCGGCACTTAGGCTTAGGGAGCCCCAGACCTGGGGCGCCCCAGCTCTTAGGTTTTGGGAGCCCCAGGTCTGGGGCTCCCCAGCCTTTTGGCTTAGAGAGCCCCAGGCATGGGGCGCCCCTGCACTTAGGCTATGGGAGCCCCGGGCTGGGGCGCCCCGCCCTTAGGTTTAGGGAGCCCCAGGCCTGGGGCGTCCCAGCCCATAGGCTTAGGGAGCCCCAGGCCTGGGACGCCCCACCCCTTAGGCTTTGGGAGTCCCAGGCCTTGGGGCGCCCCAGCCCTTAGGCTTTGGGAGCCTCAGGCCTGGGACGCCCCAGCCCTTAGGCTTTGGGAGCCCCTGCCTAGGGCGCCCCAGCCCTTAGGCTTTGGAAGCCTCAGGCCGGGATCGCCCTTGCCATTAGACTTCGGGAGCCCCAAGCCTAGGGCGCCCCAGCCCTTAGGCTTAGGGAGCCCCAGGCCTGGGGTCCCCAGCCTTTAGGCTTAAAAGCCCCAGGCCTTGGGCGCCCCAGCCCTTAGGTTTAGTTAGCACCAGTTCTGGGCCGCCCCGGCACTAGCTTAGGGAGCCTCATGCCTGGGGCACCCCAGCCCTTAGGCTTAGGGAGCCCCAGGCCTGGGGCACCCCAGCCCTTAGGCTTAAGGAGCCCCAGGCCTGGGCGGCCCAGCCATTAGGCTTAGGGAGCCCCAGGCCAGGGACGCCCCAGCCCTTAGGCTTTGTGAGCCCCAGGCCTGGGGCGCCCCAACCCGTCGGCTTAGGGAGCCCCAGGCCTGGGGTGCCCCCGCCCTTAGGCTTAGGTAGCACCTAGTCTGGGCTGCGCCGGCAGTTAGGATTTGGGAGCCCCAGGCCGGGGCCTCCCATGCCCTTAGGCTTTTGGAGCCCCAGGCCTGGGGCTACCCAGAACTTAGGCTTAGGGAGCCCCAGGCCTGGGGAGCCCCAGCCCTTAGGATTAGGGAGCCCCAGGACTGGGACGCCCCAGCCCTAAGGTTTTGGGATCGCCAGGCCTGGGGTGCCCCAGCCCTTTGGCTTAGGGAGCCCCAGGCCTGGGGCGCCACAGCCCGTAGGCTTTGGGAGCCCAAGGCCTGGGGCGCCCCAGCCATTCTTATCAGGGTGCCCCAGGCCTGGGATGACCCAGTCCTTAGGTTTATGTAACCCCTGGTCTGGGGCGCCCCAGCCCTTAGGCTTAGGGAACCCCAGGCCAGGGAAGCCCAGGCCTTAGGTTTTGGGAGCCCCAGGCCTGGGACGCCCCAGCCCTTCGTCTTAGCGAGCCCCAGGCCTAGGACGCCCCAGCCCTTTTGCTTTGGGAGCCCCAGGCCTGGAGAGCCCCATCCCTTAGGCTTAGGTATCCCCAGAACTGGTGCGCCCCAGCCCTTAGGTTTGGGAGCCCCAGGCCTGGGGCGCCTCAGCCCTTCGTCGTAGGGAGCATCATGATTGGGGCGCCCCAGTCCTTAGGCTTATTTAGCCCCAGGCCTGGGGCGCACCAGCCCTTAGGCATTGGGAGCCCCAGGCCTGGGGCGCCCCAGCCCTTAGGATTTGGGAGCCCCAGGCCTGGGGCGCACCATCCCTTCGGCTTTGGGAGCCCCAGGCCTGGGGCGCCTCAGCACTTAGGCTTAGGGAGCCCCAGGCCTGGGCCCGCCCAGCCCTTTGGCTTAGGGAGCCCCAGGCTGGTCCGGCCCAGCCCTTTGGCTTAGGGAGCCCCAGGCCTGGGGCGCCCCAGCCCTTTGGCTTTGGGAGCCCCAGGCCTGGGGCGCCCCAGCCCGTAGGCTTAGGAAGCCCCAGGCCTGGAGTGCCCCAGCTCTTAGGCTTAAAAGCCCGAGGCCTTGGGCGCCCGGAGCACTTAGACTTATTTAGCCCCAAGACTTGGGCGCCCCAGCCCTTAGATTTTAGGAGCCGCATGCCTCAGCCACCCAAGCCATTATACTTTGGGAGCCCCATAACTGGGGCACCCCAGTCCTTAGGCTTAGGGAGCCCCTGTCCTGGGGCACCCCAGCCTTAGGCTAGGGGAGCCCCAGGCTTTGGGCTCCGCCGCCGTTAGGCTTAGGAAGCTCAGGCCTAGGGTGCCCCAGCTATTCGTCTTAGGGAGCTCCAGGCCTGGGGCGACCCAGTCCTTAGGCTTATTTAGCACCAGGCCTGGGGCGCACCAGCCCTTAGGCTTTGGGATCCCCAGGCAGGGGCGACCCAGCCCTTAGGCTTTCGGAGCCCCAGGCCTGGGGAGCCCATGCCTTAGGATTTGGGAGCCCCAGGCCTGGGGCGCTGCAGCCCTTAGGCTTAGGGAGCCCAAGGCCTGGGACGCCCCAGCCCTTAGGCTTTGGGAGCCCAAGGCCTGGGGCGCCCCAACCCGTAGGCTTAGGAAGCCCCAGGCCTTGGGCTCCCCAGCCCTTAGGCTTAAAAGCCCGAGGCCTTTGGCGCCCCAGCCCTTAGACTTAGGGAGCCCCAGGCCTGGGGCGCCCCAGCCCTTAGGCTTTGGGAGCCCCAGGCCTGGGTGGACAAGCCCTTAGGGTTAGGGAGCCCCAGGCCTGGGAAGCCCCAGCCGTTAGGCTTTGGGAGCCCCAGGCTTGGGACGCTCCGGCCTTTATCTTAGGGAGCCCCAGGCCTGGGGCGACCCAGTTCTTAGGTTTATGTAGCCCCTGGCCTGGGACGCCCCAGACCTTAGGTTTAGGGAACCCCAGGCCTGGGAAGCCCCAGGCCTTAGGTTTTGGGACCCCCAGGCCTGGGGCGGCCCAGCCCTTAGGCTTAGTGAGCCCCTGACCTGGGGCGCCCCAGCCTTAGGCTGGGGGAACCCTAGGGCTGGGGCGCCTCAGCCCTTAGGCTTAGGTAGCCCCAGAACTGGTGCGCCCCAGCCCTTAGGCTTTGGGAGCCCCAGGCCTGGGGTCCCCCAGCCCTTCGTCGTAGGGAGCCCCAGGCCTGGGGCGCCCCAGTCCTTAGGCTTATTTAGCCCCAGGCCTGGGGCGCACCAGCCCTTAGGCTTTGGGAGCCCCAGGCCTGGGGCGCCCCAGCCCTTAGGCTTTGGGAGCCCCAGGCCTGGGGCGCCCCAGCCCTTAGGCTTTGGGAGCCCCAGGCCTGGGGCGCCTCAGCACTTAGGCTTAGGGAACCCCAGGCCTTGGGCGCCCCAGCCCTTAGGCTTAGGGAGCCCCAGGCCTCGGCCAGCCCAGCCCTTTGGCTTAGGGAGCCCCTGGCCTGGGGCGCCCCAGCCCTTTGGTTTTGGGAGCCCCAGGCCTGGGGCGCCCCAGACCGTAGGCTTTGGGAGCCCCAGGCCTGGGGCGCCCCAGCCCGTAGGCTTAGGACGCCCCAGGCCTGGGGCGCCCCAGCCCTTAGGCTTAAAAGCCCGAGGCCTTGGGCGGCCCAGCACTTAGACTTAGGGAGCCCCAGGCCTGGGGCGCCCCAGCCGTTAGGCTTTGAGAGCCCCAGACCTGGAAGGACCAGCCTTTAGGGTTAGGGAGTCCCAGGCCTGGGAAGCCCCAGCCGTTAGGTTTTGAAAGCCACAGGCCTGTGTCGCCCCAGCCCTTAGGCTTCGGGAGCCCCAGGCCTGGGGCGCCCCAACCCTTAGGCTTTGGGAGCCCCAGGCCTGGGGCGCCTCTGCCCTTAGGCTTTGGGAGCCCCAGGCCTGGGGCGCCCCTGCCCTTATGCTTAAATGCCCCAGACCTTGGGCGCCCCAGGCTTTAGGCTTTGGGAGCCCCTGGACTGGGGCGCCTCTGCCCTTAGGCTTTGGGAGCCCCAGGCCTGGGGCGCCACAGCCCTTAGGCTTAAATGCCCCAGGGTTTGAGCGCCCCAGCTCTTAGGCTTTCGGAGTCCCAGGCGCACAGCCCTTAGGCTTAGTAAGCCGTAGGTCTGTTGTGCCCCAGCCCTAAGCTTTGGGAGCCCCAGGCCTGGTGCGCCCCAGCCCTTAGGTTTAAGGAGCACCAGGCCTGGGCAGACCAGCCCTTAGGTTTAGGGAGCCCCAGGCCTGGGGCGCCTCTGCCCTTAGGCTTTGGGAGCCCCAGGCCTGGGACGCCCCTGCCCTTAGGCTTTGGGAGCCCAAAACCTGGTACGCCCCTGCCCTTTGGCTTAGGGAGCCCCAGGCCTGAGGCACCCCAGCCGTTTGGCTTAGGTAGCCCTACCTGGGACGCCCCAGCCCGTAGGTTTTGGGAGTCCCAAGCCAGGGGTGTCCCAGCCCTTAGGCTTTGGAAGCCCCAGGCCTGGGGCGGCCCAGCCCTTAGGCTTACGGAGCCCCAGGCCTGGGACGCCCCAGCCCCTAGGCTTTGGGAGCCCCATGTCTGGGGCGCCCCAGTCCTTAGGCTTTGGGAGCCCCAGGACTGGGGCGTCCCAGCCCTTACGCTTTGGGAGCCGCAGGTCTGGGTTGCCGTAGTATTAGACTTTGGCAGCCCCATGCCTGGGGCGCCCTAGCCCTTAGGATTTGGGAGCCCCAGGCCTGCGCGGCCCAGCCCTTAGGCTTAGGGAGCCTCTGGCCTGGGACGCCCAAGCCCTTCGGCTTTGGGAGTCGCAGGCCTGGGCCGCCCCAGACCTTAGGTTTTTGGGAGCCCCAGACCTGGGGCCCCCAGCCCTTAGGCTTTGGGATCCCTAGGCCTGGGGCGCCCTAGCCCTTCGTATTAGGGATCCCCAGGCCTGGGGCGCCCCCGCCCTTAGGCTTAGGTAGCACCTGGCCTGGGCCGTCCCGGCAATAGGCTTAGGGAGCCCCAGGCCTGGGCCACTCCAGCCCTTAGGCTTTGGGAGCCCCAGGGCTGGGCCGCCCCAGCCTTTAGGCTTTGGGAGCCCCAGGCCTGGGGCGCACCAGACCTTAGTCTTTGGGAGCCCAAGGCTTGGGGCGCCTCAGCACTTAGGCTTAGGGAGCCCCAGGTCTGGGGCTCCCCAGCCCTTAGGCTTAGGGAGCTCCAGGCCTGGGCCGCCCCAGGCCTTTGGCTTAGGGAGCCCCAGGCCTGGGACGCCCCAGCCCTTTGGCTTTGGGAGCCCCAAGCCTGGGGCACCCCCGCCTTTAGGCTTAGGTAGCACCTGGCCTGGGCCTCTCCGGCACTTAGGCTTAGGGAGCCCCAGGCCTGGGGCGCCCCAGTCCTTAGGCTTAGGGAGCCCCAGGCCGGGGCGCCCCAGCCCTTAGGCTTATTGAGCCCCAGGCCTGGGGCGCCCCAGCCCTTAGGCTTAAGGAGCCCCAGGCCTGGGCGGCCCAACCCTTAGGCTTAGGGAGCCCCAGGCTTGGGACGCCCCAGCCCCTAGGATTTGGGAGCCCCAGATCTGGGGCGCCCCAACCCTTAGGCTTTGGGAGCCCCAGGCCTGGGGCACCTCAGACCTTAGGCTTTGGGAGCCGCAGGTCTGGGGCGCCCCAGTCATTAGACTTTGGGAGTCACAGGCATGGGGCACCCCAGCCCTTAGGCTTAGGGAGCACCTGGGCTAGGGCGGCCCAGCCCTTTCGCTTAGGGAGCCCCAGGCTTGGGACGCCCCAGCCCCTAGGCTTTGGGAGCCCCAGATCTGGGGCGCCCCAACCATTAGGCTTTGGGAGCCCCAGGCCTGGGCCGCCTCAGCCCTTAGGCTTGGGATCTGCAGGCCTGGGCCGCCCCAGCCCTAAGGCTTTGGGAGTCCCAGACCTTGGGCCCCCAGCCCTTAGGCTTAGGTAGCAACTGGCCTGTGCCATCCCAGCACTTAGGCTTAGGGAGCCCCAGGCCTGGGACGCTCCAGTCCGTAGACTTTGGGAGTCCCAGGCCAGGGGGCCCCAGCCCTTGGGCTTTTGAAGCCCAGGCCTGGGGCACCCCAGCCCTTAGGCTTAGGGAGCCCCAGGCCTGGGGCGCCCCAGCCCTTAGGCTTAAAAGCCCCAGGCCTGAGGCGCCCCAGCCCTTAGGCTTAGGGAGCCCAGACCTTCGGCGCCACAGCGCTTAAGCTTAGGAGCTCCAGGCCTGTGGCGCCCCAACCCTTAGATTTAGGGATCCCCAAGCCTTGGCCACCCCAGCCCTTAGGCTTAGGGAGCCCCTGGCCTGGGGCGCCACAGTCCTTTGCCTGTGGGAGACCCAGGCCTGGGGCGCCCAGCCCTTAGGCTTAGGTAGCCCCAGACATGGGGCCCCCAGCCCTTAGGCTTAGGGATCCCCAGGATTTGGGCACTGCAGCCCTTAGGCTTAGGGAGGCCCTGGCCTGGGGCGCCCCAGCCCCTTGGCTTTGGGAGCCCCAGGTCTGGGGCACCGCAGCCCTTAGGCTTTGGGAGCCCCAGGCCTGGGGCGCCGTAGCCCTTAGGCTTAGGGAACACCTGGCCTGGGGCGCCCCAGCCTTAGGCTGGGGAAGCCCCAGGCCTGGGGTACCCCAGTCCTTAGGATTTGGGAGCCCCAGGCCTAGCCGGCCCAGCCCTTAGGCTTAGGGAGCCTCTGGCCTGGGACGCCCCAGCCTTTAGGCTTTGGGAGCCGCAGGCCTGGGCCGCCCCAGTCCTAAGGCTTTGGGAGCCCCAGCCCTGGGGCCCCCAGCCCTTAGGCTTTGGGAGCCCTAGGCCTGGATCGCCCTAGCCCTTCGGATTAGGGAGCCCCAGGCCTTGGGCGCCCCCGCCCTTAGGCTTAGGTAGCACCTGGCCTGGGCCGTCCCGGCACTTAGGCTTAGGGAGCCCCAGGCCTGGGCCGCTGCAGCCCTTAGGCTTAGGAAGCCCCAGTCCTGGGGCACCCCAGCCCTTAGGCTTTGGGAGCCCCAGGCCTGAGGTGCCCCAGCCCCTAGTCGTTGGGAACCCCAGGCCTGGGGGGCCCCATCCCTTAGGGTTTATGAGCCCCAGACTTGGGGCGCTCCAGCCCTTTGGCTTAGGGAGCCCCATGCCTGAGGCGCCCCAGCCCTTCGGCTTAGGGAGCCCCAGGCCTGGGGCGCACCCGCCCTTAGGCTTAGATAGCACCTGGCCTGGTCCTCCCCGGCACTTAGGCTTAGGGAGCCCCAGGCCTTGGGCCCCCCAGCCCTTAGGCTTAGGGAGCCCCAGGCCTGGGGAACCCCAGCCCTTAGGCTTAGGGAGCCCCAGGCCTGGGGCGCCCAAGCCCTTAGGCTTAGGGGTTCCAGGCCTGGGGCGCCCCAGCCCTTAGGCTTAGGGAGCCCCAGGCCTGGGCGGTCCAGCCCTTAGGCATAGGGAGCCACAGGCTTGGCACGCCCCAGACCCTAGGCTTTGGGAGCCCGAGGTCTGGGGCGACCCAGCCCTTAGGCTTTGGGAGCCCCAGTCCTGGGGTGTCCCAGAACTTAGGCTTTGGGAGCCGCAGGTCTGGGACGCCCCAGCCATTAGACTTTGGGATCCGCAGGCCTGGGACACCCCAGCCCTTAGGCTTAGGGAGCAACTGGCCTAGGGCGCCCCAGCCCTTCGGAATAGGGAGCCCCAGGTCTGGGCGGCCCAGCTCTTAGGCTTAGGGAGCCCCAGGCCTGGGACGCTCCAGTCCGTGGGCTTTGGGAGTCCCAGGCCAGGGGGCCCCAGCCCTTAGGCTTTGGAAGAATAGGCCTGGGGCACCCCAGCCCTTAGGCTTAGGAAGCCCCAGCCCTTAGGCTTAGGGAGCCCCAGGCCTGGGGCGCCCCAATCCTTTGGCTTTGTTAGCCGCAGGTCTGGGGCGCCCCAGCCTGTAGATTTTGGGAGCCCCAGGCCTGGGGCACCCCAGCCCTTAGGCTTAGGAAGCACCTGGCCAGGGGCACCCCCGCCCTTAGGCTTAGGTAGCACCTGGCCTGGGCCGCCCCGGAACTTAGGCTTAGGGCGTCCAAGGCCTGGGGTGCCCCAGCCCTTACGCTTAGAGAGCCCCAGGGTGGGGCGGCCCAGCCCTTAGGCTTTGGGAGCCCCAGACTTGGGGACCCCAACCCTTAGGCTTTGGGAGACCAAGGCCTGGGGCGCCCCAGCCCTTCAGCTTAGGGAGCCCCAGGCCTGGGGCGCCCCCGCCCTTAGGCTTAGGTAGCACCTGGCCTGGGCCTACCCGGCACTTAGGCTTAGGGAGCCCCAGGCCTGGGGCGCCCCAGGCCTTAGGCTTATGGAGCCCCAGGCCTGGGGAAACCCAGCCCTTAGGGTTTGTGAGCCCCAGGCTTGTGGCGCTGCAGGCCTTCGGCTTAGGGAGCCCCAGGCCTGAGGCGCCCCAGCCCTTACGCTTAGGGAACCCAGGCATGGCATGCCCCTGCCCTAAGGCTTTGGAAGCCCCAGACCTGGTGCGCCCCTGTTCTTTGGCTTAGGGAGCCTCAGGCCTGGGGCCCCCAGCCGTTTGGCTTAGGTAGCCCTACCTGGGACGCCCCAGCCCGTAGGCTTATGGAGCCCCAGGCCTGGAGCGCCCTTGCCCTTAGGCTTAGGGAACCCCAGGCCTGGGCAGCCCAGCCCTTAGGCTTAGCGAGCACCAGTCCTGGGATGCCTCAGCCCTTAGGCTTTGGGAGCCCCAAGCCTGAGGCGCCCCAGCCCTTAGTCTTTGGGAACCCCAGGCCTGGGGCACCCCAGCCCTTAGGCTTTGTGAGCCCCAGGCTTGGGGCGCTCCAGCTCTTCGGCTTAGGGAGCGCCAGGCCTGAGGCGTCCCAGCCCTTACGCTTAGGAAGCCCCAGGCCAGGGACTCCCTTGCCCTTAGGATGTGGAAGCCCCAGACCTGGTGCGCCCCTGCCCTTTGGCTTAGGGAGCCTCAGGCCTGGGGCACCCCAGCCGTTTGGCTTAGGTAGCCCTACCTGGGATGCCCCAGCCCGTAGGCTTTGGGAGTCCCAGGCCAGGGGCGTCCCAGCCCTTAGGCTTTGGAAGCCCGAGGCCTGAGGTGCCCCAGCCCTTAGGCTTAGGGAGCTTAGGCCTGGGCGGCCCAGCCCTTAGGTTTACGGAGCCCCAGGCCTGGGACACCGCAGCCACTAGGCTTTGGGAGCCCCAGGTCTGGGGCGCCCCAGCTCTTAGGCTTTGGGAGCCCCAGGCCTGGGGCGACCCAGCCCTTAGGCTTTGGGAGCCACAGGTCTGGGTTGCCCCAGCCATTAGACTTTGGGAGCCCCAGGCCTGGGGCGCCCCAGCCCTTAAGCTTAGGGAGCACCTGGCCTGGGGCGCCCCAGCCCTTAGGATTTGGGAGCCCCAGGCCTGGGCGGCCCAGCCCTTATGCTTAGGGAGCCCCTGGCCTGGGCCGCCCAAGCCCTTAGGCTTTGGGATCCGCAGGCCTGGCCGCCCCAGCCCTAAGGCTTTGGGAGCCCCAGACCTGGAGCTCCCAGCCCTTAGGCTTAGGTAGCACCTGGCCTGGGCCGTCCAAGCACTTAGATATAGGGAACCCCAGGCCTGGGACGCCCCAGTCCATAGGCTTTGGGAGTCCCAGGCCAGGGCACCCAGCCCTTAGCTTTGGAAGCACAGGCCTGGGGCAACCAGCACTTAGGCTTTGGGAGCCCCAGGCCTGGGGCGCCCCAGACTTTAGGCTTTGTGGCCGCAGGCCTGCGGCACCCCAGTTCTTAGGCTTAGGGAGCACCAGGCCTAGGGCGCCCCAGCCCTTAGGATTAGGGAGCCCCTGGCCTGGGCCACCCCAGCCCTTACGCTTTGGGATCCGCAGGCCTGGGCCGCCCCAGCCCTAAGGCTTTGGTAGCCCCAGACCTGGGGCCCCCCGGCCCTTAGGCTTAGGTAGCACCTGGCCTGGGCCATCCCAGCACTTAGGCGTAGGGAGCCCCAGGCCTGGGACGCCCCAGTCCGAAGGCATGGGAGTCCCAGGCCCGGGCGCCCCAGTCCTTAGGCTTTGGAAGCCCAGGCCTGGGGCATCCCAGCCCTTAGGCTTAGGGAGCCCCATGCCTGGGGCGCCCCAGCCCTTAGACTTAAAAGCCCCAGGCCTGAGGCGCCCCAGCGCTTAGGCTTAGGGAGCCCAGGCCTTCGGCGCCCCAGCGCTTAAGCTTAGGAGCCCCAGGCCTGTGGCGCCCCAACCCTTAGGCTTAGGGATCCCCAAACTTTGGACACCCCAGCCCTTAGGCTTAGGGAGCCCCTGGCCTGGGGCGCCCAGCCCTTAGGCTTAGGTAGCCCCAGACAGGGGGCCCCAGCCCTTAGGCTTAGGTATCCCCAGACCTGGGCCCCCCAGCCTTTAGGGTTTGGGAGCCCCAGGCCTGGGGTGCCCCAGCCCTTCAGCTTAGGGAGATACAGGCTTGGGGCACCCCCGCCCTAAGGCTTAGGTAGCACCTGGCCTTGTCCGCACTGTCACTTAGGCTTAGGGAACCCCAGGCCTGGGCGGCCCAGCCCATAGGCTTAGGGAGCCCCAGGCCTGGGACGCCCCAGCCCTTAGGCTTTGGGAGCCGCAGGTCTGGGTTGCCCCAGCCATTAAACTTTGGGAGCCCCAGTCCTGGGGTGCCCTAGCCTTTAGGGTTAGTGAGCCCCAGGACTTGGTTGCCCCAGCCCTTAGGCTTAGGGAGCCCCAGGCCTAGGGTGCCCCAGGCCTTAGGCTTTGGGAGCCCCAGGCAGGCGCGCTCCAGCCCTTAGGCTTAGGGAGCCTCAAGCCTGGGGCGCCACAGCCCTTAGGCTTAGGGAGCCCCAAGCCTGAGGCGCCCCAGCCCTTAGTCTTTGGGAACCCCAAGCCTGGGGCGCCCCAGCCCTTAGGCTTTGTGAGCCCCAGGCTTGTGGCGATCCAGGCCTTCGGCTTAGGGAACCCCAGGCCTGAGGCGCCCCAGCCCTTACGCTTAGGGAGCCCCAGGCCTGGCACGCCCCTGCCCTTAGGCTTTGGAAGCCCCAGACCTGGTGCGCCCCTGCCCTTTGGCTTAGGGAGCCTCAGGCCTGGGGCACCCCAGCCTTTGGCTTAGGTAGCCCTACCTGGAATGACCCAGCCCGTAGGATTAGGGAGCCCCAGGCTTGGGGCGCCCTTGACCTTAGGCTTAGGGAACCCCAGGCCTGGGCGGGCCAGCCCTAAGGCTTAGGGAGCCCCAGTCCTGGGATGCCCCAGCCCTTAGGCTTTGGGAGCCGAAAGCCTGAGGTGCCCCAGCCCTTAGTCTTTGGGAACCCCAGGCCTGGGGCGCCCCAGACCTTAGGCTTTGTGAGCCCCAGGCTTGGGGCGCTCCAGCCCTTCGGCTTAGGGAGCCTCAGGCCTGAGGCGACCCAGCCCTTACGCTTAGGGAGCCCCAGGCCTGGGACTCCCCTGCACTTAGGCTGTGGAAGTCCCAGACCTGGTGCGCCCCTGCCCTTTGGCTTAGGGAGCCTCAGGCCTGGGGCACCCCAGCCGTTTGGCTTAGGTAGCCCTACCTGGGATGCCCGAGCCCGTAGGCTTTGGGAGTCCCAGGCCAGGGGCGTCCCAGCCCTTAGGCTTTGGAAGCCCCAGGCCTGGGGCGCCCCAGCCCTTAGGCTTAGGGAGCTTAGGCCTGGGCGGCCCAGCCCTTAGGCTTTGGGAGCCCCAGACCTGGGACCCCCAGCCCTTAGGCTTAGGGAGCCCTAGGCCTGGGGCACCCTAGCCCTTCGGCTTAGGGAGCCCCAGGCCTGGAGCGCCCCCGCCCTTAGGCTTAGGTAGCACCTGGCCTGGGCCGTCCCGGCACTCAAGCTTAGGGAGCCCCAGGCCTGGGCCGCTCCAGCCCTTAGGCTTAGGAAGCCCCAGCCCTTAGGCTTAGGGAGCCCCAGGCCTGTGCGTCCTAGCCCTTAACTTAGGGAGCCCCAGGCCTGGGACGCCCCAGCCCTTAGTCTTTGGGAGCCACAGTTCTGGGGCGCCCCAGCCCTTAGGCTTTGTGACCCCAGACCTGGGGCGCCCCAGCCATTAGGCTTTGTGAGCCGCAGGTCTGGGGCGCCTCAGCCATTAGATTTTGGGAGCCCCAGGCCTGGGGCACCCCAGTCCTTAGGCTTAGGGAGCACCTGGACTGTGGCGCCCCAGCCCTTAGGCTGTGGGAGCCCCAGGCTTGGGACGCCCCAGCCCCTAGGCTTTGGGAGCCCCAGGCCTGGGGCACCCCAGACCTTAGGCTTTGGGAGCCGCAAGTCTGGGTCGCAACAGCCAGTAGACTTTGGGAGCCCCAGGCCTGGGGTGCCCCAGCCCTTAGGCTTAGGGAGCCCCACTCCTGGGGAGCCCCAGCCCTTAGGCTTAGGGATCCCCAGACCTGGGGCGCCCCAGCCCTTAGGCTTAGGGAGCCCCAGGCCAGGGGCGCCCCAGCCCTTAGGCTTAGGGAGCCCCAGGCCTGGGCGCCCCAGCCCTTAGCCTTAGGGAGCCCCAGGCTTGGGACGCCCCAGCCCGTAGGCTTTGGGAGCCACAAGTCTGGGGTGCCCCAGCCCTTAGGCTTTGGGAGCCCCAGGCCTGGGGCGCCCCAGACCTTAGGCTTTGGGAGCCGCAGGTCTGGGGCGCCCCGCCATTAGATTTTGGGATCCGCAGGCCTGGGCCTCCCCAGCCCTTAGGCTTTGGGAGCCCCAGACATGGGGCCCCCAGCCCTTAGGCTTAGGGAGCACCTGGCCTAGGGCGCCCCAGCCCTTAGGATTTGGGAGCCCCAGGCCTGGGCGGCCCAGCCCTTAGGCTTAGGGAGCCCCTGGCCTGGGCCGCCCCAGCCCTTAGGCTTTGGGATCCGCAGGCCTGGGCCTCCCCAGCCCTTAGGCTTTGGGAGCCCCAGACCTGGGGCCCCCAGCCATTAGCCTTAGGTAGCACCTGGCCTGGGCCGTCCCGGCACTTAGGCTTAGGGAGCCCCAGGCCTGGGACGCCCCAGTCCGTAGGCTTTGGGAGCCCCAAGCCTGAGGCGCCCCAGCCCTTAGTCTTTGGGAACCCCAGGCCTGGGGCGCCCCAGACCTTAGGCTTTGTGAGCCCCAGGCTTGGGGCGCTCCAGCCGTTAGGCATAGGGAGCCCCAGGCCTGAGGCGCTCCAGCCCTTACGCTTTGGGAGCCCCAGGCCTGGGACTCCCCTACCCTTAGGCTGTGGAAGTCCCAGACCTGGTGTGCCCCTGCCCTTTGGCTTAGGGAGCCTCAGGCCTGGGGCACCCCAGCCGTTTGGCTTAGGTAGCCCTACCTGGGATGCCCCAGCCCGTAGGCTTTGGGAGTCCCAGGCCTGGGGCGCCCCAGCCCTTAGGCTTAGGGAGCTTAGGCCTGGGCGGCCCAGCCCTTAGGCTTATGGAGCCCCAGGCCTGGCACGACGCAGCCCCTAATCTTTGGGAGCCCCAGGTTTGGGGAGACACAGCTCTTAGGCTTTGGGTGCCCCAGGCCTGGGGCGAACCAGCCCTTAGGCTTTGTGAGCCCCAGGCTTGGGGCGCTCCAGCTCTTCGGCTTAGGGAGCGCCAGGCCTGAGGCGCCCCAGCCCTTACGCTTAGGAAGCCCAGACCTTCGGCGCCCCAGCGCTTAAGCTTAGGAGCTCCAGGCCTGTGGCGCCCCAACCCTTAGGCTTAGGGATCCCCAAGCCTTGGCCACCCCAGCCCATAGGCTTAGGGAGCCCCAGGCCTGGGGCACCACATTCCTTTGGCTGTGGGAGCCCCAGGCCTGGGGCGCCCAGCCCTTAGGCTTAGGGAGCCCCAGGCCTGGGACTCCCCTGCACTTAGGCTGTGGAAGTCCCAGACCTGGTGCGCCCCTGCCCTTTGGCTTAGGGAGCCTCAGGCCTGGGGCACCCCAGCCGTTTGGCTTAGGTAGCCCTACCTGGGATGCCTGAGCCCGTAGGCTTTGGGAGTCCCAGGCCATGGGCGTCCCAGCCCTTAGGCTTTGGAAGCCCCAGGCCTGGGGCGCCCCAGCCCTTAGGCTTAGGGAGCTTAGGCCTGGGCGGCCCAGCCCTTAGGCTTACGGAGCCCCAGGTCTGGGTCGCCGCAGCCCCTAGGCTTTGGGAGCCCCAGGTTTGGGGCGCCACAGCTCTTAGGCTTTCGGAGCCCCAGGCTTGGGGCGACCCAGCCCTTAGGCTTTGGCAGCCACAAGTCTGGGTTGCCCCAGCCATTAAACTTTGGGAGCCCCAGGCCTGGGCCGCCCCAGCCCTTAAGCTTAGGGAACACCTGACCTGGGGCGCCCCAGCCCTTAGGATTTGGGTGCCCCAGGCCTGGGCGGCCCAGCCCTTAGGCTTAGGGAACCCCTGTCCTGGGACGCCCCAGCACATAGGCTTTGGGAGCCGCAGGCCTGCCCGTCCCAGCCCTTAGGCTTTGGGAGCCCCAGACCTGGGACCCCCAGCCCTTAGGCTTAGGGAGCCCTAGGCCTGGGGCGCCCTAGCCCTTCGGCTTAGGGAGCCCCAGGCCTGGAGCGCCCCCGCCCTTAGGCTTAGGTAGCACCTGGCCTGGGCCGTCCCGGCACTCAAGCTTAGGGAGCCCCAGGCCTGGGCCGCTCCAGCCCTTAGGCTTAGGAAGCCCCAGCCCTTAGGCTTAGGGAGCCCCAGGCCTGTGCGTCCTAGCCCTTAACTTAGGGAGCCCCAGGCCTGGGACGCCCCAGCCCTTAGTCTTTGGGAGCCACAGTTCTGGGGCGCCCCAGCCCTTAGGCTTTGTGACCCCAGACCTGGGGCGCCCCAGCCATTAGGCTTTGTGAGCCGCAGGTCTGGGGCGCCTCAGCCATTAGATTTTGGGAGCCCCAGGCCTGGGGCACCCCAGTCCTTAGGCTTAGGGAGCACCTGGACTGTGGCACCCCAGCCCTTAGGCTTTGGGAGCCCCAGGCTTGGGACGCCCCAGCCCCTAGGCTTTGGGAGCCCCATGGTGGGGTGCCCCAACCCATAGGCTTTAGGAGCCCCAGGCCTGGGGCACCCCAGACCTTAGGCTTTGGGAGCCGCAGGTCTGGGGCGCCACAGCCATTAGACTTTGGGAGCCCCAGGCCTGGGGAGCCCCAGCCCTTAGGCTTAGGGAGCCCCACTCCTGGGGAGCCCCAGCCCTTAGGCTTAGGGAGCCCCAGACCTGGGGCGCCCCAGCCCTTAGGCTTAGGGAGCCCCAGGCCAGGGACGCCCCAGCCCTTAGGCTTAGGGAGCCCCAGGCCTGGGCGCCCCAGCCCTTAGACTTAGGGAGCCCCAGGCTTGGGACGCCCCAGCCCTTAGAATTAGGGAGCCCCAGGCGTGGGCGCCCCAGCCCTTAGCCTTAGGGAGCCCCAGGCTTGGGACGCCCCAGCCCCTAGGCTTTGGGAGCCACAAGTCTGGGGTGCCCCAGCCCTTCGGCTTTGGGAGCCCCAGGCCTGGGGCGCCCCAGACCTTAGGCTTTGGGAGCCGCAGGTCTGGGTCGCCCCGCCAGTAGAATTTGGGATCCGCAGGCCTGGGCCTCCCCAGCCCTTAGGCTTTGGGAGCCCCAGACATGGGGCCCCCAGCCCTTAGGCTTAGGGAGCACCTGGCCTAGGGCGCCCCAGCCCTTAGGATTTGGGAGCCCCAGGCCTGGGCGGCCCAGCCCTTAGGCTTTGGGATCCGCAGGCCTGGGCCTCCCCAGCCCTTAGGCTTTGGGAGCCCCAGACCTGGGGCCCCCAGCCATTAGCCTTGGTAGCACCTGGCCTGGGCCGTCCCGGCACTTAGGCTTAGGGAGCCCCAGGCCTGGGACGCCCCAGTCCGTAGGCTTTGGGAGCCCCAAGCCTGAGGCGCCCCAGCCCTTAGTCTTTGGGAACCCCAGGCCTGGGGCGCCCCAGACCTTAGGCTTTGTGAGCCCCAGGCTTGGGGCGCTCCAGCCCTTAGGCTTAGGGAGCCCCAAGTCTGAGGCGCTCCAGCCCTTACGCTTAGGGAGCCCCAGGCCTGGGACTCCCCTACCCTTAGGCTGTGGAAGTCCCAGACCTGGTGTGCCCCTGCCCTTTGGCTTAGGGAGCCTCAGGCCTGGGGCACCCCAGCCGTTTGGCTTAGGTAGCCCTACCTGGGATGCCCCAGCCCTTAGGCTTTGGGAGTCCCAGGCCTGGGGCGCCCCAGCCCTTAGGCTTAGGGAGCTTAGGCCTGGGCGGCCCAGCCCTTAGGCTTATGGAGCCCCAGGCCTGGCACGACGCAGCCCCTAGGCTTTGGGAGCCCCAGGTTTGGGGAGCCACAGCTCTTAGGCTTTGGGTGCCCCAGGCCTGGGGCGAACCAGCCCTTAGGCTTTGTGAGCCCCAGGCTTGGGGCGCTCCAGCTCTTCGGCTTAGGGAGCGCCAGGCCTGAGGCGCCCCAGCCCTTACGCTTAGGAAGCCCAGACCTTCGGCGCCCCAGCGCTTAAGCTTAGGAGCTCCAGGCCTGTGGCGCCCCAACCCTTAGGCTTAGGGATCCCCAAGCCTTGGCCACCCCAGCCCACAGGCTTAGGGAGCCCCAGGCCTGGGGCACCACATTCCTTTGGCTGTGGGAGCCCCAGGCCTGGGGCGCCCAGTCCTTAGGCTTAGGTAGCCCCAGACCTGGGGCCCCCAGCCCTTAGGCTTAGGGATCCCCAGTCCTTGGGCGCCGCAGCCCTTAGGCTTAGGGAGGCCCTGGCCTGGGGCGCCCCAGCCCTTAGGCTTAGGGAGCCCCAAGCCTGAGGCGCCCCAGCCCTTATTCTTTGGGAACCCCAGGCCTGGGGCGCCCCAGCCCTTAGGCTTTGTGAGCCCCAGGCTTGTGGTGCTCCAGGCCTTCGGCTTAGGGAGCCCCAGGCCTGAGGCGCCCCAGCCCTTACGCTTAGGGAGCCCCAGGCCTGGCACGCCCCTGCCCTTAGGCTTTGGAAGCCCCAGACCTGGTGCGCCCCTGCCCTTTGGCTTAGGGAGCCTCAGGCCTGGGGCCCCCAGTCGTTTGGCTTAGGTAGCCCTACCTGGGACGCCCCAGCCCATAGGCTTAGGGAGCCCCAGGCCTGGGGCGCCCTTGCCCTTAGGCTTAGGGAACCCCAGGCCTGGGCAGCCCAGCCCTTATGCTTAGCGAGCCCCAGTCCTGTAATGCCCCAGCCCTTAGGCTTTGGGAGCCCCAAGCCTGAGGCGCCCCAGCCCTTAGTCTTTGGGAACCCCAGGCCTGGGGCGCCCCAGCCCTTAGGCTTTGTGAGCCCCAGGCTTGGGGCGCTCCAGCTCTTCGGCTTAGAGAGCGCCAGGCCTGAGGCGCCCCAGCCCTTACGCTTAGGAAGCCCCAGGCCAGGGACTCCCCTGCCCTTAGGATGTGGAAGCCCCAGACCTGGTGCGCCCCTGCCCTTTGGCTTAGGGAGCCTCAGGCCTGGGGCACCCCAGCCGTTTGGTTTAGGTAGCCCTACCTGGGATGCCCCAGCCCGTAGGCTTTGGGAGTCCCAGGACAGTGGCGTCCCAGCCCTTAGGCTTTGGAAGCCCGAGGCCTGAGGTGCCCCAGTCCTTAGGCTTAGGGAGCTTAGGCCTGGGCGGCCCAGCCCTTAGGTTTACGGAGCCCCAGGCCAGGGACACCGCAGCCACTAGGCTTTGGGAGCCCCAGGTCTGGGGCGCCCCAGCTCTTAGGCTTTGGGAGCCCCAGGCCTGGGGCGCCCCAGCCCTTAAGCTTAGGGAGCACCTGGCCTGGGGCGCCCCAGCCCTTAGGATTTGGGAGCCCCAGGCCTGGGCGGCCCAGCCCTTATGCTTAGGGAGCCCCTGGCCTGGGCCGCCCCAGCCCTTAGGATTTGGGATCCGCAGGCCTGGCCGCCCCAGCCCTAAGGCTTTGGGAGCCCCAGACCTGGTGCTCCCAGCCCTTAGGCTTAGGTAGCACCTGGCCTGGGCCGTCCAAGCACTTAGATTTAGGGAGCCCCAGGCCTGGGACGCCCCAGTCCGTAGGCTTTGGGAGTCCCAGGCCAGGGCGCCCCAGCCCTTAGGCTTTGGAAGCCCAGGCCTGGGGCAACCAGCACTTAGGCTTAGGGAGCCCCAGGTCTGGGGCGCCCCAGTCCTTAGGCTTTGGGAGCCCCAGGCCTGGGGCGCCCCAGACATTAGGCTTTGTGAGCCGCAGGTGTGGGGCGCCCCAGCCATTAGACTTAGGGAGCCGCAGGCCTGCGGCACCCCAGCTCTTAGGCTTAGGGAGCACCTGGCCTAGGGCGCCCCAGCCCTTAGGATTAGGGAGCCCCAGGCCTGGGCGGCCCAGCCCTTAGGCTTAGGGAGCCCCTGGCCTGGGCCACCCCAGTCCTTAGGCTTTGGGATCCGCAGGCTTGGGCCGCCCCAGCCCTAAGGCTTTGGTAGCCCCAGACCTGGGGCCCCCAGCCCTTAGGCTTAGGTAGCACCTGGCCTGGGCCATCCCAGCACTTAGGCTTAGGGAGCCCCAGGCCTGGGACGCCCCAGTCCGAAGGCTTTGGGAGTCCCAGGCCAGGGCGCCCCAGCCCTTAGGCTTTGGAAGCCCAGGCCTGGGGCATCCCAGCCCTTAGGCTTAGGGAGCCCCATGCCTGGGGTGCCCCAGCCCTTAGACTTAAAAGCCCCAGGCCTGAGGAGCCCCAGCCCTTAGGCTTAGGGAGCCCAGGCCTTCGGCGCCCCAGCGCTTAAGCTTAGGAGCCCCAGGCCTGTGGCGCCCCAACCCTTAGGCTTAGGGATCCCCAAGCCTTGGACACCCCAGCCCTTAGGCTTAGGGAGCCCCTGGCCTGGGGCGCCCAGCCCTTAGGCTTAGGGAGCCCCAGACAGGGGGCCCCAGCCCTTAGGCTTAGGGATCCCCAGGCCTTGGGCGCCGCAGCCCTTAGGCTTAGGGAGGCCCTGGCCTGGGGCGCCACAGCTCTTAGGCGATGGGAGCCACAGGCCTGGCGCGCCCCAGCCCTTAGGCTTAGGTATCCCCAGACCTGGGCCCCCCAGTCTTTTGGTTTTGGGAGCCCCAGGCCTGGGGCGCCCCAGCCCTTCAGCTTAGGGAGATACAGGCTTGGGGCGCCCCCGCCCTAAGGCTTAGGTAGCACCTGGCTTTGTCCGCACTGTCACTTAGGCTTAGGGAACCCCAGGCCTGGGCGGCCCAGCCCATAGGCTTAGGGAGCCCCAGTCCTGGGACGCCCCAGCCCTTAGGCTTTGGGAGCCGCAGGTCTGGGTTGCCCCATCCATTAGACTTTGGGAGCCCCAGTCCTGTGGTGCCCTAGCCTTTAGGGTTAGTGAGCCCCAGGACTTGGTCGCCCCAGCCCTGAGGCTTAGGGAGCCCCAGGCCTAGGGTGCCCCAGGCCTTAGGCTTTGGGAGCCCCAGGCTGGGGCGCTCCAGCCCTTAGGCTTAGGGAGCCCCAAGCCTGGGGCGCCCCAGCCCTTAGGCTTAGGGAGCCCCAAGCCTGAGGCGCCCCAGCCCTTAGTCTTTGGGAACCCCAGGCCTGGGGTGCCCCAGCCCTTAGGCTTTGTGAGCCCCAGGCTTGTGGCGCTCCAGGCCTTCGGCTTAGGGAGCCCTAGGCCTGAGGCGCCCCAGCCCTTACGCTTAGGGAGCCCCAGGCCTGGCACGCCCCTGCCCTTAGGCTTTGGAAGCCCCAGACCTGGTGCGCCCCTGCCCTTTGGCTTAGGGAGCCTCAGGCCTGGGGCACCCCAGCATTTGTCTTAGGTAGCCCTACCTGGAATGACCCAGCCCGTAGGATTAGGGAGCCCCAGGCCTGGGGCGCCAGTGCCCTTAGGCTTAGGGAACCCCAGGCCTGGGCGGCCCAGCCCATAGGCTTAGGGAGCCCCAGTCCTGGGATGCCCCAGACCTTAGGCTTTGGGAGCCCCAAACCTGAGGTGCCCCAGTCCTTAGTCTTTGGGGACCCCAGGTCTGGGGCGCCCCAGACCTTAGGCTTTGTGAGCCCCAGGCTTGGGGCGCTCCAGCCCTTCGGCTTAGGGAGCCCCAGGCCTGAGGCGCCCAAGCCCTTACGCTTAGGGAGCCCCAGGCCTGGGACTCCCCTGTACTTAGGCTGTGGAAGTCCCAGACCTGGTGCGCCCCTGCCCTTTGGCTTACGGAGCCTCAGGCCTGGGGCACCCCAGCCGTTTGGCTTAGGTAGCCCTACCTGGGATGCCCCAGCCCGTAGGCTTTGGGAGTCCCAGGCCAGGGGCGTCCCAGCCCTTAGGCTTTGGAAGCCCCAGGCCTGGGGCGCCCCAGCCCTTAGGCTTAGGGAGCTTAGGCCTGGGCGGCCCAGCCCTTAGGCTTATGGAGCCCCAGGCCTTGGACTCCGCAGCCCCTAGGCTTTGGGAGCCCCAGGTTTGGGGCGCCACAGCTCTTAGGCTTTCGGAGCCCCAGGCCTGGGGCGACGCAGCCCTTAGGCTTTGGCAGCCACAGGTCTGGGTTGCCCCAGCCATTAAACTTTGGGAGCCCCTGGCGTGGGCCGCCACAGCCCTTAAGCTTAGGGAACACCTGACCTGGGGCGCCCCAGCCCTTAGGATTTGGGAGCCCCAGGCCTGGGCGGCCCAGCCCTTAGGCTTAGGGAGCACCTGGCCTGGGACGCCCCAGCACATAGGCTTTGGGAGCCGCAGGCCTGGGCCGCCCCAGCCCTTAGGCTTTGGGAGCCCCAGACCTGGGACCCCCAGCCCTTAGGCTTAGGGAGCCCTAGGCCTGGGGCGCCCTAGCCCTTCGGCTTAGGGAGCCCCAGGCCTGGAGCGCCCCCGCCCTTAGGCTTAGGTAGCACCTGGCCTGGGCCGTCCCGGCACTCAAGCTTAGGGAGCCCCAGGCCTGGGCCGCTCCAGCCCTTAGGCTTAGGAAGCTCCAGCCCTTAGGCTTAGGGAGCCCCAGGCCTGTGCGTCCTAGCCCTTAACTTAGGGAGCCCTAGGCCTGGGACGCCCCAGCCCTTAGTCTTTGGGAGCCATAGTTCTGGGGCGCCCCAGCCCTTAGGCTTTGTGACCCCAGACTTGGGGCGCCACAGCCTTTAGGCTTTGTGAGCCGCAGGTCTGGGGCGCCTCAGCCATTAGATTTTGGGAGCCCCAGGCCTGTGGCACCCCAGTCCTTAGGCTTAGGGAGCACCTGGCCTGTGGCGCCCCAGCCCTTAGGGTTTGGGAGCCCCAGGCTTGGGACGCCCCAGGCCCTAGGCTTTGGGAGCCCCATGGTGGGGTGCCCCAAACCATAGGCTTTGGGAGCCCCAGGCCTGGGGCGCCCCAGACCTTAGGCTTTGGGAGCCGCAAGTCTGGGGCGCCACAGCCATTAGACTTTGGGAGCCCCAGGCCTGGGGCGCCCCAGCCCTTAGGCTTAGGGAGCCCCACTCCTGGGGAGCCCCAGCCCGTAGGCTTAGGGAGCCCCAGACCTGGGGCGCCCCAGCCCTTAGGCTTAGGGAGCCCCAGGCCAGGGGCACCCCAGCCCTTAGACATAGGGAGCCTCAGGCGTGGGCGCCCCAGCCCTTAGCCTTAGGGAGCCCCAGGCTTGGGACGCCCCAGCCCCTAGGCTTTGGGAGCCACAAGTCTGGGGTGCCCCAGCCCTTAGGCTTTGGGAGCCCCAGGCCTGGGGCGCCCCAGACCTTAGGCTTTGGGAGCCGCAGGTCTGGGGCGCCCCAGCCATTAGACTTTGGGATCCGCAGGCCTGGGCCTCCCCAGCCCTTAGGCTTTGTGAGCCCCAGACATGGGGCCCCCAGCCCTTAGGCTTAGGGAGCACCTGGCCTAGGGCGCCCCAGCCCTTAGGATTAGGGAGCCCCAGGTGGGCGGCCCAGCCCTTAGGCTTATGGAGCCCCAGGCCTGGCACGACGCAGCCCCTAGGCTTTGGGAGCCCCAGGTTTGGGGAGCCACAGCTCTTAGGCTTTGGGTGCCCCAGGCCTGGGGCGAACCAGCCCTTAGGCTTTGTGAGCCCCAGGCTTGGGGCGCTCCAGCTCTTCGGCTTAGGGAGCGCCAGGCCTGAGGCGCCCCAGCCCTTACGCTTAGGAAGCCCAGACCTTCGGCGCCCCAGCGCTTAAGCTTAGGAGCTCCAGGCCTGTGGCGCCACAACCCTTAGGCTTAGGGATCCCCAAGCCTTGGCCACCCCAGCCCACAGGTTTAGGGAGCCCCAGGCCTGGGGCACTACATTCCTTTGGCTGTGGGAGCCCCAGGCCTGGGGCGCCCAGTCCTTAGGCTTAGGTAGCCCCAGACCTGGGGCCCCCAGCCCTTAGGCTTAGGGATCCCCAGTCCTTGGGCGCCGCAGCCCTTAGGCTTAGGGAGGCCCTGGCCTGGGGCGCCCCAGCCCTCAGGCTTAGGGAGCCCCAAGCCTGAGGCGCCCCAGCCCTTAGTCTTTGGGAACCCCAGGCCTGGGGCGCCCCAGCCCTTAGGCTTTGTGAGCCCCAGGCTTGTGGCGCTCCAGGCCTTCGGCTTAGGGAGCCCCAGGCCTGAGGCGCCCCAGCCCTTACGCTTTGGGAGCCCCAGGCCTGGCACGCCCCTGCCCTTAGGCTTTGGAAGCCCAAGACCTGGTGCGCCCCTGCCCTTTGGCTTAGGGAGCCTCAGGCCTGGGGCCCCCAGCCGTTTGGCTTAGGTTGCCCTACCTGGGACGCCCCAGCCCATAGGCTTAGGGAGCCCCAGGCCTGGGGCGCCCTTGCCCTTAGGCTTAGGGAACCCCAGGCCTGGGCAGCCCAGCCCTTATGCTTAGCGAGCCCCAGTCCTGTAATGCCCCAGCCCTTAGGCTTTGGGAGCCCCAAGCCTGAGGCGCCCCAGCCCTTAGTCTTTGGGTACCCCAGGCCTGGGGCGCCCCAGCCCTTAGGCTTTGTGAGCCCCAGGCTTGGGGCGCTCCAGCTCTTCGGCTTAGAGAGCGCCAGGCCTGAGGCGCCCCAGCCCTTACGCTTAGGAAGCCCCAGGCCAGGGACTCCCCTGCCCTTAGGATGTGGAAGCCCCAGACCTGGTGCGCCCCTGCCCTTTGGCTTAGGGAGCCTCAGGCCTGGGGCACCCCAGCCGTTTGGTTTAGGTAGCCCTACCTGGGATGCCCCAGCCCGTAGGCTTTGGGAGTCCCAGGACAGGGGCGTCCCAGCCCTTAGGCTTTGGAAGCCCGAGGCCTGAGGTGCCCCAGTCCTTAGGCTTAGGGAGCTTAGGCCTGGGCGGCCCAGCCCTTAGGTTTACGGAGCCCCAGGCCTGGGACACCGCAGCCACTAGGCTTTGGGAGCCCCAGGTCTGGGGCGCCCCAGCTCTTAGGCTTTGGGAGCCCCAGGCCTGGGGCGACCCAGCCCTTAGGCTTTGGGAGCCACAGGTCTGGGTTGCCCCAGCCATTAGACTTTGGGAGCCCCAGGCCTGGGGCGCCCCAGCCCTTAAGCTTAGGGAGCACCTGGCCTGGGGCGCCCCAGCCCTTAGGATTTGGGAGCCCCAGGCCTGGGCGGCCCAGCCCTTATGCTTAGGGAGCCCCTGGCCTGGGCCGCCCCAGCCCTTAGGCTTTGGGATCCGCAGGCCTGGCCGCCCCAGCCCTAAGGCTTTGGGAGCCCCAGACCTGGTGCTCCAGCCCTTAGGCTTAGGTAGCACCTGGCCTGGGCCTTCCAAGCACTTAGATTTAGGGAGCCCCAGGCCTGGGACGCCCCAGTCCGTAGGCTTTGGGAGTCCCAGGCCAGGGCGCCCCAGCCCTTAGGCTTTGGAAGCCCAGGCCTGGGGCAACCAGCACTTAGGCTTAGGGAGCCCCAGGTCTGGGGCGCCCCAGTCCTTAGGCTTTGGGAGCCCCAGGCCTGGGGTGCCCCAGACCTTAGGCTTTGTGAGCCGCAGGTGTGGGGCGCCCCAGCCATTTGACTTAGGGAGCCGCAGGCCTGCGGCACCCCAGCTCTTAGGCTTAGGGAGCACCTGGACTAGGGCGCCCCAGCCCTTAAGATTAGGGAGCTCCAGGCCTGGGCGGCCCAGCCCTTAGGCTTAGGGAGCCCCTGGCCTGGGCCACCCCAGTCCTTAGGCTTTGGGATCCGCAGGCTTGGGCCGCCCCAGCCCTAAGGCTTTGGTAGCCCCAGACCTGGGGCCCCCAGCCCTTAGGCTTAGGTAGCACCTGGCCTGGGCCATCCCAGCACTTAGGCTTAGGGAGCCCCAGGCCTGGGACGCCCCAGTCCGAAGGCTTTGGGAGTCCCAGGCCAGGGCGCCCCAGCCCTTAGGCTTTGGAAGCCCAGGCCTGGGGCATCCCAGCCCTTAGGCTTAGGGAGCCCCAGTCCTGGGGTGCCTCAGCCCTTAGACTTAAAAGCCCCAGGCCTGAGGAGCCCCAGCCCTTAGGCTTAGGGAGCCCAGGCCTTCGGCGCCCCAGCGCTTAAGCTTAGGAGCCCCAGGCCTGTGGCGCCCCAACCCTTAGGCTTAGGGATCCCCAAGCCTTGGACACCCCAGCCCTTAGGCTTAGGGAGCCCCTGGCCTGGGGCGCCCAGCCCTTAGGCTTAGGTAGCCCCAGACAGGGGGCCCCAGCCCTTAGGCTTAGGGATCCCCAGGCCTTGGGCGCCGCAGCCCTTAGGCTTAGGGAGGCCCTGGCCTGGGGCGCCACAGCTCTTAGGCGATGGGAGCCACAGGCCTGGCGCGCCCCAGCCCTTAGGCTTAGGTATCCCCAGACCTGGGCCCCCCAGCCTTTTGGGTTTGGGAGCCCCAGGCCTGGGGCGCCCCAGCCCTTCAGCTTAGGGAGATACAGGCTTGGGGCGCCCCCGCCCTAAGGCTTAGGTAGCACCTGGCCTTGTCCGCACTGTCACTTAGGCTTAGGGAACCCCAGGCCTGGGCGGCCCAGCCCATAGGCTTAGGGAGCCCCAGTCCTGGGACGCCCCAGCCCTTAGGCTTTGGGAGCCGCAGGTCTGGGTTGCCCCAGCCATTAGACTTTGGGAGCCCCAGTCCTGGGGTGCCCTAGCCTTTAGGGTTAGTGAGCCCCAGGACTTGGTCGCCCCAGCCCTGAGGCTTAGGGAGCCCCAGGCCTAGGGTGCCCCAGGCCTTAGGCTTTGGGAGCCCCAGGCTGGGGCGCTCCATCCCTTAGGCTTAGGGAGCCCCAAGCCTGGGGCGCCCCAGCCCTTAGGCTTAGGGAGCCCCAAGCCTGAGGCGCCCCAGCCCTTAGTCTTTGGGAACCCCAGGCCTGGGGCGCCCCAGCCCTTAGGCTTTGTGAGCCCCAGGCTTGTGGCGCTCCAGGCCTTCGGCTTAGGGAGCCCTAGGCCTGAGGCGCCCCAGCCCTTACGCTTAGGGAGCCCCAGGCCTGGCACGCCCCTGCCCTTAGGCTTTGGAAGCCCCAGACCTGGTGCGCCCCTGCCCTTTGGCTTAGGGAGCCTCAGGCCTGGGGCACCCCAGCATTTGTCTTAGGTAGCCCTACCTGGAATGACCCAGCCCGTAGGATTAGGGAGCCCCAGGCCTGGGGCGCCAGTGCCCTTAGGCTTAGGGAACCCCAGGCCTGGGCGGCCCAGCCCTTAGGCTTAGGGAGCCCCAGTCCTGGGATGCCCCAGCCCTTAGGCTTTGGGAGTCCCAAACCTGAGGTGCCCCAGCCCTTAGTCTTTGGGGACCCCAGGTCTGGGGCGCCCCAGACCTTAGGCTTTGTGAGCCCCAGGCTTGGGGCGCTCCAGCCCTTCGGCTTAGGGAGCCCCAGGCCTGAGGCGCCCAAGCCCTTACGCTTAGGGAGCCCCAGGCCTGGGACTCCCCTGTACTTAGGCTGTGGAAGTCCCAGACCTGGTACGCCCCTGCCCTTTG
>NW_027458290.1:0-52963 GCF_050624435.1 Tenrec ecaudatus | reverse complement strand
CCTGGGAACTAGAAAGGCAAGGCTCACCGAGTCATTTATCCCTCGGCCCTTCAAACAATCCCACATGTGTTTATCGGCCAGGTAGGCACAATAAACTAATTACCTTGAGTAGTTCGACCTTCAAAGGGGTATCGACCCTCCAAGTTGAGAACCAGTGCTCTATAGGGTTTATATCAGTCTTAAGTGACTGGACAGATGTGAATTGTATGTTTGGGGTCCAGCCTCTAGCGTTGCACCTGAGATAGACCCAAGGTAACAAGGACAATCACAGTTAGCCATGTGTTCAAGAGGAGCATCTCCCCACTCTCATGTCTGAATTCCTAAGGTACTCTCCTCTGGAAACAGCTCCCAGAATGGACTCACTTGATTTGATTTTTCTAAATATAAATCAACCAGTTTTTAGGGAAGAGGCTGAAAAGAATTTATTTCTACATAAGTCCAATGGTCACAAATCATAATATGCTTCATAAAGGAAAGGCAGATGAACCACTCAAGAGAGATTTGAAAACAGTTTCCCCTTGCAAATTAATGGATTGAAACCTGAGGACACAGGCTTGAATGACCCAGCAAACTATAGTGAAGAGCAGTCATTGTGAACTCCAATGAGGCTAACCCTACTCTCTACCCCTGGTTTTTCCAGCTTTCCACCTGACCACTTTTTAGCACTTATTTCATGGAATATATTTGTTTTCCCTTTCCACAACGTTTTACCTTATGCTACTATTTCCTTTCTAAAGCTTTACAGCAATCCCTTTCTCGTTGTTGTTCTACTAATTCTACTACTTCTGCTTCATCTTCGTTTTCTTTTACATTAAGAGAAAATAGAATGGTTCCTACTGGAATTCCTACTAAATCTGTTGCTAAAATGCAAATTTTGTTTGAACAAAATAAACTAAAAACCACAGCAGACCATCCTATTTGTGCTCTCACTTGCACCTACTCCTGGATCCTGGGCCTGTGCTTTTTGGGCCTGAGCACACCCATTACCCTGAATTCCCTTCAGTTCAACCCCAACCCTGTGCTGCAGGGTGGTTTATATGGGAACTCACATTAACTTTCCCTCACTGTGTCTTCTTGCACAGTCATACGCAGCCGGGTCCTCCACGGCCACAGTGCTCAGGTGCAGGGAGAACTGGTTCTTGGATGTGTCTGGGTTGATGAATAGATGATCTCTGAAGGATGGTGTGTATTCGCTAAACCACTCTTACCTGTAGAAGCTCCTTCCTATCCACCCAGGGCCTCTCCCAGGGCTGCCTGATCTGCTCCCAAATAGCGCTGGTTCTGGAGCCTGAGTCCCCAGTGATGGTGCAAGTGTGCGTGAGGGTCTGTGATGCCCTCACCACCTCATGGTCTGACTCCTGCAGCTTCACTTTGGACGGGACACAAGGAGACTTACAAAACAAGTATTAAATATCCCACCTGTCATTAAAACTGCTGTGACCTACTGTATCTCCCTGCCACTGACACGATGGGAGACACAGTACCATCAAAATGAGAAAAAGAATGCAAGCAGACCTTTCTGTATCAGAGTCTCCCTGGTACAGCAGGCTCTGGAATTCTGCTGGTTCCAGAGGGGAATCTTGAGGGTGGGGTGGGTGTTCATATCATTTAAATAATAAACCACACCAGGCTTTTGCTTATGAGTGTTACTGGCTGTTATCAGGGGGTCAGAGGATGACTATTAAGAGTGTGCTAATTGACAGGGCTCACAGCTCCACATGGAAGCTTCTTCAGAGCTGGTTCTTGAAGCACGTTGTATGGCAGTGATATGTAAGCAATGAGAGTGGGGTGGCCCACAGGCATACACTGAATTTATACCCTCCCAGATCCTAATATTTGCAATCATAAAATTATCCGAGTTCCAGTGTACCTTGTATTGTTTGATTTGAAAAAATGCATCCACTAGTGTGTGCATTAATTTATTCATTTGAGTTCTGAGAGCTATGAACACGCCAGACATTCTTCTGCACTGAGGGAAAATCAGTAAACCACGCAACTGAGCTAGGAAATGAATGATCTCTTCCTCAAAAACTAAACCCACTGCGAGTGCACCTGTCCTGATTCATGGGAACCTTATAAGATTGATTAAAGCTGCTCATAGAAATTCTCTGACTGTAAATAATAACAGGAAAAGACAACCTCATCTTACTTAGGAGGAATGGTTGGCTGGTTTGTGGTGAGCAACCCAATACTTATCCCATTACATCACCACATCTCTGTATATCTTTATACTAAGAAGCCCATATTAAGGGCTTTTTAAATGTCACTTTGAGAAGCCAAGTGGTGATACTTTCAATATTATTATATGAATATGAGCCCTGGACTATGAATAAGGGGGTCCATAACCAAATTTATGGCCATTCACTTACCTTTTGGAAAAGAATGTTGAAAGTACCATGGACTGGGCTATCAATATAACAAGCAGATCTCTTGTGAGGGAAACATAGCCTGGGAGTTCCTTAGAATGAAGGATGGTGAGACTTAGTTCCATGTACTTGAACATGTTATCATGACACCAGTCCATTGAGAAAGACATCATCAATGATAAAGGGGATCAGTAAAGAAGAAGGTGATGGACTGACACAGTGGCTGTAACAATGGGCTCAAACATATTTATTGTGATAATGGTGCTGAACTAGGCATTATTCAGTTCTGTTTTGCGTTGAATCACTGAGATTTGAAATTGATTCTGTGGCACTTAACATCATCAAAATTAAATGAAAAGACACAATATTCTTCCAAAGTTGAATGACAGTGCTGGGGAAAGGATATATGTTTTATTTTCCGTAGCAAAAGGAAATATGTAACAGACTACACTCTTTATAATTGTTCTTATGTGGAATTTCATTTTGCCTTGGTTAAATATTGGTTGCAAAAGTCTTGTCTTCGTATTTATAGAACATTAAGCATCCAAGGTTGTTTGGGTGCAGGAACATAAAGACTCTTAGTGACCCTACATGAAAGAGAACTCTCTGAAAGGATTTTCTTTTCTGTAATAATGATGGGATAACCTTATCAGGTCTTTAACCAACTGAGTCACCATGTGGTTTTGAACTGCCAACCTTTTGGCTAGAAGTTGAGTATTTAATCATGCCCACATAGTTTCGTGGTCCAGGTTCTACTACATATAATTTACATGTATCTACTTTTACTTCCTACAGGTGAATATTTATGTGTATGTTGACTGGTCTTAAGACATTATGTAGAGTTCTTCTAGGTCAATACTATTACTATTATTTGTTCCTTGAGTGTTTAATATGGGATTCTGTCCAATGCATTGTGTGATTTTAGTAGTAACCCTGGGCACCGTCTTCAGTGCCAGAAACACCTCCCAGAATTGTGAAAACTAAGAGTGACTCCTGTAATGGCCAAATACCCCATAAGACATATCAAGGAATTGATGCATTTGGGTTATGTTGTGGCAGTTTCATCATCTCTTGTCAACTTGGGAAGGGATGGAGTCTAGCCTGTCAATGAGATCTCAGCTTGATGACTTCATTTGTAGGTGCAAAGGAGATGAATATCTCCCTGGAAGCCAGACCCAGATAGCATCTCTTCTTGTTGAGACATTCCTGTTTACAAAGCCACATGGAGCTACACTGATGCAGCTAGAGCCCTGGAACTGGAGGGGCCATGTGCAGACCCATGACAGTGCTGAGATGCTTCCATCACCATAAGAACCACAAGACTTTCCACCCACCGGCCTGTGATCTACATCATTGCATGTGTTTCATGAATCTGAAGAAGAATTTATAGACTGATATCAGACATAGGGGCTAATATTGGACTTATGGACTTGATCTAAGCTGGGATGTTTTCTTAATATACAAATACTCTTTGATATAAAACTCTTTCTTACACACATGTGAGTTTCTCCCTGGATTTGTTTCTCTAGTATACCCAGAATAGCACATGGTGTTACAGAATAATATTAAATCTGTCATGGGCTGCCTGAAGGACAAGCAGGTCTGTCTTGGAGTAAACACATCTTGTTTAATTCTTGTAATCATTCAAATAAGATTGTAACTCACTTATTTGGGCATGACATTAAGGAGAACCAGAACCCAGAGAATGATCTTGTACTTGGTAAAGTAGAATGTCAATGAAAATGTGAGAGACTTTCAATGGGACTGATTGTCCTAAGGCTGCAATGATGAGTCCAAAGAGAGGGATGATTGTAAGGATGGCGCACTTTCGGGCAGTATTTCATCCTGTTTGTATTAGTCTGGGTACTTTAGAGAAACAAATCCAACGAAACTCATATGTATAAGAGAGTTTTATATAAAGGCAAGTGCACATCAAGAAAACATCCCCAACCGGTGCTGCCCAGGCCCACAAGTCCAACATTAGCCCATACGTTCAACACCAATCCACAAAGTCCATTTCCATCTCAAAAATACATGTATTGACACCGACTGCAGGAGGAAAGCTGAGTCAATTAATGTGTAAGCATCTCAGCTCTGGCAGAGGTCTCAACATGGCTGCTCCAGTATCTAGGGTGCATTGGGGTGGGTTCATGTGGCTTCTTCTCAGGGATGTCTTGCAGGAAGTAACCCTTGCCAGCTGAAGCAGGGAACTGGCTAAGGCAGCTGCACCTTGGTCCAACCATCAGAAAACAAGAGACCCGAGAACTAGAAAGATGAGGCTCACCGAGCCATTTAGCACTCTGCCCTTCAATTAACACCACGTGTTTATCCGCTACATTGCACAATAAACTAACCACCTCACTGTTGTTCATGTGATCACTGTGAACTTAAGCCAACTTAAAGATCCCTAACAAAATATTATGCAGGTTATTGTAAGTTAAAATTATTACATAAACATATATTTGTGAGTATTCACTGGAAGGAAAATATTGGACATGCAGCTGATGGATTGGAGAAGATTTGAGGCTCACATAAGAATTTTATACTGCATTAATATTTTTATAAGGAGTTTTGGTGGCATAGTGGTTATGCATTGTGCTAAGATTTGCATTCACCAGTTTGCAACTACTAGCCACTCCATGGAAGAAAGACAGGGGATTCTACATCAGTAAAAATCAGAAACTCACTATAAATTGGCATTGAAATAATGGCAGTGGGTTTGGGTTTGGTTTTCTTTTAATATTTTTAACTTGACAACAAATGGCACTAGTTAGTGTCCTGAATTGTAAACTGAGATCTGAGTACATATTGTTGTGAAGTCTGCCTTTGGGTAGATGGTAAATAAAGGCCATCCCTATAAAAAGAAGTATGGTCAGATGCCTGGAGATTCCCTAGAATCACACTCTGCACAATGGTCCCTAGAGAGGTGCTGACAAGGCGAGGGAACCACAGCGTCTGAGAGGAAAGCATCACTGACCTAAGTCTCTTGCATCTGCTTAAACCATGACCTGATGTACTAAGGTTTGTGTCTGGGCTCACACTGACTTCCCATCACTGTGTCTCTAGCACAGTAATACACGGCTGTGTCCTCAGGATTCACAGAGCTCAGTTTTAAATAAACTTGGCTCTTGGAGGTGCCCAGGTGATGCTGACTTGGGCCTGGAGAGCTGGATTATAGTCTGTGCTCCCATCACCCTGTATATCACCAACTCACTCCAGTCCTTTTCCTGGGGCCTGGCAGATCCAGTACACACCATAGCTGGTTAAAGAGAATCCAGAGACAGTACAGGTGAGAGACAGGGTCTGTGAGGGCTTCACCAGTCCAAGACCTGACTCATAATTGCACCTTGGCCAGGATACCTGGGTATAAAGACAAACACAGTGAGTCGTGTGCTCAAATGCTGTAATCTCAGACTTCATGTACGAATCTCTGAAGCACTCACCTCCCAGAGTTGCCACCAGAAACAAGAAAAGCCATACACAATTCATGTTCATGTGGCTGAGATTCATGATAAAGGAATGCTCTCCAGGGTGAGAAGGCATATGACTTTAAGTACATGTATGCTGTGGTTTCATCTGAATGCATATTAGGTATTTGCATGTGGGACGTGCGGTTGTATGTAAAAAGGTGGAAAGGGCAGAATGGTGGTGTCCAAGTGTGTAATCTAAAAAGACTTTTCCCCAGCTTTGTCTTCCCTAAAAATATGCCAAACATTAGAGGCTATTTGCCAGCGTATTGTGGGAGGTAATTGTTTCCATGGAGAGCCAGAGAAGTGGTCAAACCTGCTCAGTGACATCCAAAGTTAGGCTGCCATCCTGAATCTGAGATCCGTCCTTCTTGGCACAGGTATACCCCAATCCCTCCCCTTCCTATTGCCTGTATACCCCTAGATTTTCATCCTCTCATTACTGTATTACCTATAGTATGACCCCTCCCTGTGATGTGTGTCTTTACCTGAAATTAGGGGGCTTGCACACCCTCAAAGGTATATAAATCTTGGTTAGAAATAAAGAATCTCTCTCCCGTGGTGCTCTCCTCTGCGGTCCTCGCTTCCGTGTCCCCTCTCCCCTTGTTCTCCTTCCCCTCACTCTCCTGCCCTCAGGTCTCCCATCTCTATGGGAATCACGGAGCGGGGCTACGGTGAGCATGCTAACATGAAATTTGTCTGATTCCATCATTTTACTCTTTCTTCTATCGCCTGTAATTCTCTATGAGTTTACTATAATCTTTAATTATTATCACTGTACAATTGTGCCTACCAGACCTGGGATGATTTGTGAGGCGCTGGCTACCCTGACAGCCATGGGAGAATACAGTCTTCTCCCTGAGGTCTTCACTCTAGCAATCATACAAACATCTGTGCAGATTTCATGTTTAATGTAGCTTTATGTCATTTCCATCAAAATACCCAGATGTTCTATTGAAATTAAAGACAATCTCTATCCTCACGATATTTAGGTAACAAGACCAGGCCTACCTGAATCTTTCCATACATCTGAACACATAGGGAAACTAGAGTATGTCATCCATAAAGCTCCTTGGCCCTATGATATTTCAGAATATTTAGAAAGGAGTAAAAATACTTTAACCCTATCTTCTAGATTTAGAGTTGGAATAAAAGGTTTCCTAACAATATGGTTATTGTGTGGTTAAAAGAAACCACAGAAATAAGAAAAAGTGCATTTATCCTCTCATGAGTTATTACCGAGGGTGGGCATTGGGCTCAGTGTATTTTGAGAGGCGCCTGCTAACAGCGAGAGGCGTTTCCTGGACTTACACTGTCTTCCACAACTGTGGGTACCTCAGCAACATTCTTTTCTGGTACTGAGCTTTCAGACTCTTGGTCAGGAGTATTACCTGGAGTTGTCTCTGCAGGTTTCCTGCCATGGGCAGTAGAGCTACCATAGTGGTCAGCACAGCAGTTCTAGCTGACCAGGCACTGCAGTCCTTACCCAGACTCCTGTCTTCACTTCTATCTTCTCTTGGTCCAGAGCTGGTGGATCCTTAGCATCCATGCAAGTCTGCTTTCTCCCTGAGACTGGTTTTCTGTCTGGACTCACACTGACTCTCACTCACCGTGAAAAGCTTGGGCCATAGAGAATGATACAAGTTGCGAACACTCTGAATTGGTTGCAGTGAAATGAAGTGAGATCGATTCATGTAGATATTTATATAGATATTGTTATGAGATATATGCCACAATAAAATATCAATCAAGAAAGACATTTGCCTGAAAGACAATCAAAGTATTAAACAGAGGTTAGGGTTCATTCTGTCCACAGAAATAGGAACCATACTTAAAGCAGATTTCTATTCAAAGTAATTCAAGCAAGAGAGTTATAGAGTTATTTATTCCATGTTAAGGAAGAAATTGTCAAGTGAGAATTCTTTTTATGGGTTTCTGTGATGCGTTTGGGAGGGAATTTTGCAGCTGTTGGTAATTGTTGAACACAATAATAATCTAATGCCATTTGTGTTAGTCTGGGTACATTAGATAAATGATCCACAGAAACTCATATGTATAAGAGAGTTTTATATAAAGGTTAAGTGCACATCAAGAAAACATCCTAACTCAGTGGTACCCAAGCCCACAACTCCAACATTAGCCCATATGTCCAACACCAATCCACAAAGTCTTCTTCCATCTCACAAAACATGCACAATGAGGCCGATGGCAGGAAGAAAGCCAAGTAAGAGAATGTGTAAGCATCTCAGCACAGGCAGGGTCAACCCTCAGCTGTTCTAGCACTCAGGGCTTCATGGGGGTAGGTCCATGCAGCTTCTCTTAAGGGATGTTCTTGCAGGAAGTGAGCCTTGCCAGATGAAGCAGGGAACTGTCTAAGGCAGCTGCACCCTTGTCTGACCATCAGAAAACAAGTGACCCTAGAACTAGAAAGGCGAGGCTCACCAAGCCATTTATCCCTCAGCCCTTCAATTGACCCCATAAGAGTTTATCGGCCAGGTTGGCACAATAAACTATGTACCTCTCCATTGAATTATGTATGAGAAGAATGTTGAAAATATTATTTTGTAGCACATATATGATAAAAATAACTTAGAATATGACATAGTTTTCATTTTTTACTCACAATTAGAAATGATGGAGAGTGTTGCTGGTACAACATTTCAAAAGACTAGCTAAAATATTCAATCAGAAAAGAGATTATGATATAAGCCAGAAATTTGAATTTATAAAAAGTGTTAGCAATGGAATAAATATTCTTTATTTAATATTTTATTTATTGTCTCACTTTTCCTCCAAAACTGTTTTATTGGGAGCAAATGCAGTTGTCATATCCATCCGTAGTTCAAGTGCATCAAGCAGTATTATACAACTGCTACCCCAATTAGCTTGAAAACATCATCTTCCTTTCTCAACTAGTGGCACCATCTCCCTTTATTCCACCACCACCACCACTCCACTGTAGTCCCAGAAACCCCTATTCTACTTGCTGTCTCTTTATGTTAATCAATTCTGGCTTTCATCTACCATCAAAAAGAAAAACATATCGCTGAAATTCAAGAATGCTATCCCCCAATGACAAAATACATGAGATAAACTCCAATAAGAATTTAAATTGAGGAAGCAGGCAGTCCAAGTGCAGTCAGCAGCCCTTCCTTGGAATCCATAACAGACCTAGGTGTGCTTCGGATGTGTCAGTCTGGCTACTGGAATGTGAGGATCTTGTCAGTTGACTGCCTTTCTCAGGATATTCTGGATCCAAAAGCACTCTTTAGTAGCTGGTGTCCTGCAACACGCCCTGTGGCTCATGCTGAACACGCAAACTGCTTGTCATATGCATGATATTGAATACAGCAAGAAACAACAAAAAACACCTACTCCCTGCCTTCAAGGAGATTTCAGCTCACAGCACAGCCTTATTTCTCTATGTTTGCTGTTCTTCAACTGCAGCACAAAGGAGGGATGCTTGCAAACCTCCCTCCCTGCACTGGCCACAGAGTGAAACCACTGGCTGTGAGGACTGCTGCCTACTCTGATGGTGAGCCGGCTCTGTCTCTTCTCTGTGAGCAAACTACTGTTGCACACAGAGCCTGTGTGTGAGCTGAGCTTTTGTCAGTGACTTCCGACACTGGTTTAACAGAAATCAACAGTTATATGTGTGCAGTACACAAGAAGGGGAGTAATTCAACTTGAAGGGAGAATAAGGTTATTTTTATAAAAGAACCTTGTAAATTGAAGCACAATCAGGAAAAATATATTTAAAAGGAAAACCATTAACATGTTAAGAAAGATTTTTAAAATAATATAAAAGATGTCACAGAAAAGGATGATATAATTAAAATGAGAATATGATATATGAAGTTTTGTGGAGACCAGGATGATGGAAAAAATAGAACAATTTTTAAAAATAGAACAATTCCTGATAATAATATGAAGTATGATTAAACACAATGCAGAATACACAGAAAACAAATTAATGGACATAAATAAACAAAACAAGATGCAAATTCAGAAATTCGATAACTATAAGCCATTGGCACCGTTGAATCCCGAATCACAGTGATTCTAGGACAGAGTAGAACTGCTCCGTAGGGTGTCAGACACTGTTAATCTTTTGGAGGAGCAAACAGCCTCATCTTTCTCGCTTGGAGGAGCTGGTGATTTCAAACTACTGACATTGAACTTTGCATCCCAATGTAAAATAGATAAAAAGATGGCAAAATGAAAACCTGTGCCAGGGGAGGCTAAGAGTTAAGTGAGAAAGCCCTAATTCCACAGGAAATCCTCCCTGTCATCCATCTGTGCCTGTCTAAGGCTGGGTTCTCTGCGCCCCCTGCTGCCCAGTGTCTTCCCTGCAGGGGAGGTTTGTGTCTGGGCTCACACTGACTTCCCCTCACTGTGCTCCTTGCACAGTAATACGTAGCCGTGTCCTCAGCGGTCACGGAGCTCAGCTGCCGGGAGAACTGATTCTTCGATGTGTCTCTGGTGATGGAGAGTCGGCTTTGGAAGGACGGGTTATAACCTGTATTACCACCATAATCTATGCACCCCATCCACTGCAGCCCCTTCCCCGAGGTCTGGCGGATCCAGCTCCAACAGTAAACACTGCTTGTTATGGAGAAACCAGAGACAATGCAGGTGAGGGACAGCTTCTGGGAGGGCTTCACCAGTCCTGGACCCGACTCCTGAAGCTGCACCTGGGACAGGACGCCTGCAAATTAAAAAAAGAAAATTCCATGTCAGTCACAACTATCTCCATAGACCCAGGTCGGATATCTGAATCTCTCACCTTGGGGAACTGTCACAGGCACAGCAGAACACACAGCAATAGCATCTTTAGACCACAGCTCTGTTTCCCAAGAGACCCACAGCCCTGTCTGTAGAGAACTGATAGTTTTCCCACCCCAAGGGTGAAATTGTACCCTAGTGCCTGAAAGATAATTTGCATATGAGGGAGTCCTGTCCTTATAAACAGAAAGTGATAGAGGCCAGGCCCCCCTTTATCTTCTGAGCCCATGGTACGGTAACTGTTTGAACTCATATGTTAAGCAGGGACCCTCAGTTCTTGCTTCAGCCCCATTAACACTTTGGCAGAGTTGGGGGGTTGGGTGTTTCCAGTTTGTTAGGAGGATACACATCCACACCCAACGTACATGGTTCTATCTCAACCATGTCACCCATGCACTCCCTCTGCAAAGGGCCAAATTACTGGTGCCTCAGCCATTGTTATCTGAGTCTTTGCCGCTGGAGTTTCAGCCACAGGTGTGGACCCTTTGGCGTGGACCGCCTCTCTCCTCTCTGGCTCCTCCCCGAGCCCCGCCCCAAGCCGGCCAGGCCCCGCCCACCCCCTCACCAGGCGCCTGTGCTGGCATCTCAGCAGAAATGGGCGGGGAAAGAGCTGCCTTGAGAGGAAGTGAAGGCAGACCCCTACCCCTCTCTGACCCCGCCAGCTCCTCCCACCCCGGGTCACGCCCAGACAGGGCCGGAAGTGGCGGTGTCTTATTCTGAACTGCAACTCACTGCAAGGATTCCACTGTCGGTGCTCTGCTTGCGGTGCCAGAGAAGCGTCCACAGCCTGAGCACCCTGTTGCTGGCGCTCCCAGGTGGGAGGCTCTGGGCTCCGGGACATGTATGTGGGCGGAGGCTGTTTTATTCCAGCTGACTAGGGTGCAAGCGCCCTTTCTCTCCCCCAGGAACCCTGCCAGCGCTTCTCTTGGTGAGAGGTGGGCGGGTGTCCCCAAGGCCGGTCCTATTTCCCTGCTTTCAGATTGGTTGTGGTTCATGGTGGGAGTCCCTGTTGGAGAAAGGGGATCCCGGCTGGGGTTTGGGGCTTCGGGGTTCCCTGATTCTCTCTTTGCGGGTCTCCTAACCCCCCTCCCTTGTTTCCTTCCGCACAGCGATGCCTCCTCCCGAGACTCCTTGTGCCTCCTCAGCTCAAAGGTGAGCCCGGGATCTTGTTCTGCTGACCTCTCTCTGGACCCGACCAGAGTCTGTTCTAGGCGCAAGATCTCTTGCTGGTCCGTGACAGAAACGTCTTCCCTGGCTTTAAAATATTGGTGGCCGCCCTTTCTTCTTACTCTTTGTTTTTATTTCTATCTATATATTACTAAGGTTTTTAAAATCATTCCCATTTCATTTCCTTTCTATTCTTTATTGTTTCTGTTGGGTTCAGTTTGTGAAGCACAAAAGGAGTGGATGCCTAGAGATGAAATAACATGCGAGTGTCTGTAAGGATGCCTGGGTGGGGTCGGGGTGGGTCGCTGGCGGAGTTGGGGAGGGTGAGGGGACTTGGGGAGTAAGAATGAAGGATTGAGGGGACTGAACACTACAACTGAAGGTGACTAATAAGTCTGCTTAAAGGCGATTTAATCATAGTGGGAAAATAGACGATGTGAAATCGATTGTGGTAATGATTGTGGAATGCTTAAGATGGCTGAATTGTGGGATTATGTGGGATATGTGGATTAAGTGCCCCAAAACATGTTAAAAAGAAAGAAAGATGCTCTCCATCACAAAAGTAATCTAACTAAACTATGCACAGAAGAATCAAAAACCAAACTGAAACAAAGGAACCAAAAACAAGGTAATGTTAAGGTGTTCAACCTCTATTTGGGGGATGAAACTGGAAGTGACCCTGAAATGGGCCCTTGGCGTTTGAACGTTGTGAGGCTGAAGGACAATTTATTTGGGGCTGGTGTAGTGGGCGTTGGCCCTGGGGCCCTTGGCCAAGGCGCCTCTGCCAGCTGTCCAGGCAGCAGCAGGCTCATGGTCACCAGGATGTCGCAGGCTGTGATGGTGGAGTAGTTTGGAATGTGCCAGTTGAGATGCCTGGTCGGCGATGTGCCCAAAGGTGTCTTTGATCAACGAGTGCACAACGCTCATGGCCCTGAACGAGATACTGGAGTCTGAGTGGACCTACTGGAGCATCTTGTGCACATAACACACAGTAGGTCTCCTTGCCGCTGCATTGGCATTTCTTGCTGTCCTCCCTTTGAGCCTTAGCTGCAGCCTCCTTGGGACTCCTCCCTGGAGCAGGCAGGGACTTAGCAGGGTCAGGTGGGTTGTTTGACTGGGACGGTACACCTGGTAAAGGTAATGTAGGTGTCCTAAGGCGAGCTGAGGGAGGACAGAAACCTCCCCTGGAGCAGAAATTGTTGAAGCTCACTGGATCTTGATTTTTAGTAGGAATTTAGACCATGAAAGAAGGACCTCTAGATCCCTCTGACCTGTTGGGGTTTCAGCAGGAAGTGTTGGAAAAGTTACCACAGGGATAACTGGCTTGTGGTGGCCAAGTGTTCATAGTGATGTCACTTTTTAATCCTTCAATGTCGGATGATTTGATCTAATCTTCCTTGTAAGATGGGGGTGGAGGGGTGAGGGGCAGGAGTAGAGGAGGGAGGACAGGAGAGAGGAAGGAGGTGAGAGGGAATGATTGGAGCTGCCTCCACACTCCCTGATCGCCCCTAGCCTTGAACCCCGGGCAGCCACCTGCTGGAAAAGGTGTGTAGGCCAGCCACTGAGTGGGGACTTGTTTTTCTCGACACTACCTAGGTGGTCAATGAGGAGGTCCTGTTAGGAAAATGGGTTGGAGATGCTCACATTGTGCACTTGTGTGTCAGCATGCCGTTTGGATCCCTGGCCCGCTGTCGGCACTCTCCCACCCTGGGGTCCCCAGGCTTTCCCACCTGTCTCACAAACTTGAATAGTTGAGTTGGATCCCATTTTATTTTTGTAGATCTTATCATTGTTTCAAAATGTTTCACACACACAAAAATCTATTTTCAATTTCATTATTTATGTGATTTTGGTGTGTACATAAGTGCATGTGTGTGTACCATACACATGTTTTTGTAGTATCCTTTTTGATAACAACTAAGGATGTTTACCAGTAGTTTTGTTAGGGCAAAATGTGTGCTACCTGCTAACTGCATATATAAATCTCCTAGTACTGCTTTTGCCCATTTTAGCCCTGCAGGCAGGCTGGCCGGCTCTCCCTGCTCTCTGGCAAACAGCATCACCTCCTCCTCCTCTTGTGTTTTAGAAGGGTATAGGTGTGTTTGAAAGATGGTCAGCATCTTAATATGTAAGGGTTAATGGTTTGGGAGTTGGAGATTAGCAGTTTATCATTAGGGATTTAAGTACCAAGTATTTTTGTGTGTTGAAATGTTGCCTAGAACATTTTAACATTTACTACCTGTATATAGTATTTATGACCTATTTGGCAACTTTTAAAAAATTTAATAAATCTTTTTATTGGGGCTCATACAACCCTTATCACAATGCATAAATATATCAATTGAGTAAAGCACCCTTATACATTAGTTGCCCTCGTTATTCTCAAAATTCTCCTTCCACTTGGGTTCCTGGAATCAGCTCGTTTTCCTTTTTATCCCTTCCCTTCCCTCCCCGCTCTCCCCTCCCCCATGAACCCTTAATAGTTTATAAATTATTATGTTATCTTATACTTCCAGGCCTCTCCCCTCACCCACCTTCCCATTGCCCATCCCCCAGAGATTAGAGGAAGGTGATCACACAATGATGGTTTTTGTTCTTGGTGTCTGCCACCTGGTCCGTTCAACACCTTGTATTCGCTTAGGTTGCGCACTTCTCTGTGGGCTTTGTTGTTTCCGAGCTAGATGGCCACTTGTTTGCCTTCAATTGGCAACTTTTTTACATGACATCTTCAATTTATGATGAATAAGGAATTTTCTTTTCTTCTTTTTGGAAGTCATTTTCTTCTTTTTATTAATTCTTTTTTTCTGATCAATCTAGCTAGTATCATTTTTAATATGAGTGGTGAAAATGGATATGTATGTTTATCCTGATTCTGCGATGGGGTGAACTTTTTTCTCTTTCTCTTACATGTGACATTTTCAAAGTTTTTTTTTACAAGAATGTATATTAGCATATTGAGTTTTACCTATTTCATGTTAGATTTGTAGTTGTTTTTTTTTTAACATGAAAAGCTTTTTACTTTGTTTATTATTCATTCTGTGTCAATTTAGATAATTGACTTTTCCCCCATCACTAGGCATATTTGAGTGTTCATTTTCTTGTGTTAAATCAATTCTGGGATGAATTAGAATTAATCTTGATGCATGCTTATTTTAATATATTGTCTGACTCAGTTTCCTATTTTAAAAATAACTTTTTCATTCAGATCCATTATCAACACTCGTCTATATTTTTCTTAAAATATTGTCATCTGACATGGGTATCAGGTTATTTCTTGTCTCATAGAAAATGTTACTAAGTGCTCTAAAAACTATTGTTATGTTGGAACCCAATAAGTTGAACTTAAGCAACAAAACAGTAAAAAAGTGCTTCTTAATCTTATGTGAATACTCTAGCTGCCAGAATTTTTAGTTTTCATCTATCTTACAGTTAGGCTGGAAGTTTCTCAAGAAATTTTATTTTGATTCAATTGATTATAGACCTTCTAAGCATCCTGCAATCCAGTGAGTAATTATTGTCAGTCTCTTGCTCTGCTGGATCCTCTGAACTTCCAGCTGAACCCTCAGTGTACAGGACTGCATGATTTACAGTTTCCTAGACAGACAAATAGCTGCTCACCACTTAGTGAGTGTGTTGTTTTAGACTAGAGCCCATGTTCCTGAAAGTACTCTGCCACCTGGCATGCTGTGAGGCCCTTAGAGAACTGCCTTCAGCTCACCAAAAGAATGGACTAATGAGGGGTGGAAATGCCTCAGTGATTTTGTTGTCACCTTGTTTGTTCCAACATTTTTTAACTGAAGAAACCTCTTCCCTTTTTTTCATGAGAGAAATAATATCTTTTGTAAACATAAAACACTAATGTCTTTGTGTTTGCGCTGGGTGTATATTTGTGGTTTCTGAGACTGTTGTCATATCAGCTGTCATTGAGTCAGTGCCATCTCACTGGGACCCATTGCACAACAGAACAAAACATTGCACTCTCCTGTGCCATCCTCATAATTGAGGATGAACGCATGTTTTTAAAAAATTTATTTATTTTAACTCATTTTATCAGGGGCTTGTACAGCTTGTATTACAATCCATGCATATATCAATTGTGTTACACACATTTGTACATGTTGCTATCATCACTTTCAAAACATTTTCTTTCTACTTGAGCGCTGTATCAGCTCATTTTATTCTTCCCTCATGAAGCCCTGATAAATTATAATTTTTATTGCTTTTTCGTGTCTTATACTGTCTGATGTCTCCCTTCACCCACTTTTCTGTTGTCCATCCCCCTGAGAAGGGGTTATATGTAGATCATTGTGTTCATTTCCCCTTTCACCCCTCACCTACCCCTTACTCTCCTGGTATTGCCACTCTGATTATTGGTCCTGATGGGTTTATCTGCCCTTGATTCCCTGTGTTTCTAGCTCTTTTCGGTACCCATGTGCATTCTCTGGTCTAGCCAGTTTCGTACAGTAGATTTGGGGTCATGATTGTGGGGTGGGGGGAGCACTAAACAACTAGAGAAAAGTTGTATGTTTCATAGGTGTTATACTGAACCCTAACTGGCTCATCCTTGTGACCTATTCTGATAGGTTAGTTTATTGTGCCAACCTGGCTCATAGGAACATGGTATAAATAATGTTGCAGTTTGATTGGAGGGCAAAGAGATAAATGGCTAGGCAAACCGTGCCTCTCTCTCTCTTGCACTCTTCTCATCAGATCAGGGTGCGCCTGCTAGTTCTCTGCCACAACTTGTGAGCTACACTAAGTGTTGGCCTAACAACCTGTGGATCATGTCGCTAGAGCTTGAGGTTCCTTTGTGAAGTGCTTCATCATGTTGCTGATGTATGCATCACTTGAGCTTGGGACTGTTGGATCCTATCTTCTTGCTCTTTGTTGATGATCTGCCCTTTGTTTGCTGCCTGTGTCCAGACTGCCTGCATTGCCGTACATAAGACTCACCTGTCTGCTTCCTTGACCTTGGACCCAGTGGCCCTCATGAGTTGAAGGACTTCCAGTATATTAAATGTTTCACGGAAGTGAGTTGAACTGAGCACTCTGGACAGCTGTGTGAACAAATTAGCTGCTATATTCTTTTGTGCTTTATATGTCTATCCATTATATAGAATATATAATAATATATAATGATTATATATAATGGTTTTATATATAATGATTATATATTGTATATGTAATAGATGTATGTATGCACATATCTATATATATTCACAAGTGTCCTGGTTTTGTTTCTGTGTAACACACCCTTCTGTAAGGGGGTGTCCAATTGCCTACAGATGGACTTTGGGTCTCACTCCACACTACCCCTCTTTCAAATTGATAGGATTTTTTGTTCTGTGTCTCTGATGCCAGATTCCTGATCCTATTGACACCTCATGATCACACAGGCTTGTGTGCTTCTTCCATGAGGACTTTGTAGCTTCTCAGTTTGATGGCCTTTAGGACCCCAGAAGCTATATCTTTTGATAGCCAGGCAGCATCAACTTTCTTCACCATATTTGCTTCTGCACCATTTTGTCTTAATCGATTGTGTCAGGAAGCTGAGCATCATGGAATGCCAGGTTATTAGAACAAAGTCTTCTTTCATTGAGAGAGTACTGGGGTAGAGGTCCAATGTCTATCTGCTACTTTTATACTTAAAATTTAAATATATTTACATAGATATGTTACCCTTTTGTCATATATATGTGTACATATGTAAATGACTGTATTTAGAACTCTATAAATGCCCTTTGTCTCCTACTTCTTTCCTCTATTTCCTTTTACTTTCCTCTTGTCCCACTATCATGTTTGGCCTTCATCAGTTTTCAGTAATTCCTCTCATTACATTGCCCTTGATCACGCCCTACCAGGAATCCTACACTCTCCTCAACGTCGATTTTAGATCACTTGTTGTGCCCTTGACCCCAGGCTTACAGCCACTTCCTTTCCCCCACTTCCCTGTTTCCTTTATCCCCCCCCCCCAGAACCATCAGCCCCATTGTTGTCTCCTCTGGTGTGTTTATCCTGCCAATCTTATCTAGATAGACATGCGGAGACAATAATAAGCACAGAAACAAGACAGAGCAAAATAACAACAACAAAAAAGGAAGCAACCACCGGAAAAAAAGAGAAAAGACTTAAGAATCATTCCAGGTTTGTTCGTTGATCATTAGGAGTATTTTACTGTTGGTTGAGTCTGATGTGGTACCATGCCTTGGCCACTCAGTCTGTTTTTTTGTATTTCCCGGGCACTTCATTGCTTTGCTCCTCTTGCTGCTCTGTTGCATGCCCTTAGAGTTTTGCCCCAGTGTGGTGAAGTCAGATCGAGCACATTTCCCACAGTGTGCCACAGTGTTGTCCCTCATAGCGCTGTGGGTCATTAAGGGATGCCGTGTCTTGTGATTGGGATGGCCCTATGGTCCTCTCTGTGCATTAGGCAATTTGAGCAGGAATATCATTCTTCGGGTTTGGTGAACCATTTGTCGCAGTCACTTTGTTAATCCATTTGGTAGTGGGATTCATGTTTTTCACTGCCCGTCATCTTTACCAAACAAAATATCCTTTTCGAGGAATGATCTTTTCTGATATATGTCCAAAGTATATAATATGAACTCTCACCATCCTTGCCTCTAAGTAGCACTCTGACATTACATCTTCCAAAACAGACTTGTTTGTCCTTTGCATGTCCATGGTATGTGGGACATTCTTGTCCAGAACTACAATTCTAATATATTCATTCTTCTTCAGCCTTCCTTTGTTCATCTTTCAAATGCACAAGAGTCAATTGACAATAGCCTGCTTTGGTCAGGTGAAACCAGTCCTCCAGGTAATATCTTTTCCTTTCAATACTCTAAAGAGGCATTGTTCAGCAGATTTATCTAATGCAATGATTGATCTCTTGACTGTTATACTTTCAGTATTCAGGATATTTGTTTGTTTGGTCTTTTTTCTATACACCAACCAATTTTTTTCTGGAAGGAGTTAAAATTTACTCAAGCTTTAGATGAAGAATTTTGATCAAGGAGGGGCTGTCGTAGCCAGCTCAGGAGTCAAACCGTCCTGAAAGAGGGGGAATGATTATTAGGGTAAAAAGAAGAGATTAAAAGTATTGGGAGGGCAACAGTGAATACTGAAGCTTCGGGTTTGTTTTACATACTCCTTTTATCCATGCAGAAACAACCCGGGGTTTATTATCTCATTGTTAAGCAAGCACATTTGCTACACATAGCAATTTTGTCTTCTGCCAAGGCAGACATCCCTGAGAAAATTAAACAACGTATCTTCCCAGACTTTGCATACTTTCTTGTTCTTTTTTTTGTTGTTGTTCTTGTTCTTAACAGTATGTTCAAAACGTAAAGTCACAGAAGAAATCAGCAAACACTGACACATAGTTCATGAGACTTATCAGCTGTTTCAAAGCTGAGTCTTAATGGCCTTCAACAGCCCCCGCTTTTTTATTTACTGAAGACGTCTTTACTCAAAACGTCAGCAGATCACTGTGTCTGTCTTAGGTTGTGAAGTCCTGAAATCGCCCTTACCCGTCATCAGTCACTGTCTGCAGGAGACTATGACCTGTCTTAGGTTGGAATACTCAGACTCGATTTTACCCGTCTGACTAACCAGCCTCTGCCTTATACTCCTGTTTGGGGAGGGAGTGAAGTATGCAGGTGTACTTCCTGTAATTTTGTTCCTAAAGCCAATAATTCAACCATAACCTTGTGCAGTATCATAGGGAGTATGCATAAGATAAACAATACACACACTCCCGCTGTGACTAGAGAAAAAGCATGTGAGGTAGGCCTCTGAGATTTCCTAACGAAGGGAAAGAATCTTGAAAATGCTGGAGCCAATCCTCAGCAACCTTGTCGACATCAAAATAAAGAGACTTAGCATCTTTTATGGCTAATATTTCTTGATGGAGTTGTAATCAATCTAAAGACTCATTAGCATTGTGCCAAGTACCTTGAAGATGATTCTACACTTTAATCCAGCTATACTGACTGTTAGTGTACTATTTAGGTGTAACACAGATCCATGTATGTACAGCATGGCACTGTAGACTAGACCTGGCCTTAAGCCCCTGCACCTCGTCTCCTAAATACATGACCATGTCATAAAGAGCATTTACTTTTTGTTCTAACTTCCTGTCTATATCTTCTTGAGTACCCAAAACATTAGTCACATCTTTGGATAATTCATTTCCACAGTGGGCAGTTTGTAAGATTTGTGAAAGTACAATTGCTGCAGTAGTAGCAGTAGCACCTAAACTTAATATAGCTAAAATACTTGCTATAAGCAAACCTACAAAACACTTAAATCTGGTTGATGCTTTTTCAGTCTCTTCTAATACCTGTAACCCTCTTTCTGAATACCAAGGCCCAGTAATATTCACTGGCAGCATAACAAAAGAAGGTTGATATAAAATGGCGATGACAATACCTTCAGGGGACCAGGTAATACAATTAGACAAATTGCAGTTATTACAAGACCTGTTAAACTTAGAGTCATCATGATCTATAGTAATATTCCCTGCCAAAAGTACATAAGGCGATGGTACGCAGGCAGTAACATTTCCCTGTGGTCTGGAGGTAGGGCCCATAAGCTTCATGTCCCCCTAAGCAGCCCCTATTTTCCACCACTGAGTTTGTGGAAAACCCAAATCTGACCACCAAAGCCCTGCAGACAGCCCCTTTTCCCATTTGGCAGTGTTTTTTTTTTTAGTATTGTCCTGGTTAACAGACCAATCGATGATATATCTCTCTTTTGTGACGTTATACCTGATGGGCTTGTCTGTGAGACACGATCTCCACAATATGGTTTTATTATTCTTTTGAATCTCTAGTCTACATGAGGAAAAAGACTGTGGAGTGGGTGGAATAACATTTCCTTCACTTTGTACAGGGAGGGCGTGAGTCATTAACCCACATCTTGATTTCCAGACCTTCCCAGACAGCAGGAAGTAAGAGTGGTGGATCAGAAACTTAAGCCTAGTACTTCTCACTGAGCCATGTCCCCAGAAGCACTCTGAGGCAAATTACCATCTGCATGGTTTGCAAACTGCACCAACCATTCAGGCAGCCCCCATGCTCCATCAGCATCCTGTGTAAAAACCCAAACATGCCCTCCTCCCCATATTAATAGCGGGTTGGGGCCATTCCTCCAGGCAAAACAAGCCAATGATATCTCTTCATAGGCTCTTTGAAGTTGGTGGAAGGGACACTAAAGGCAAATCTCTTACAATATTTTGGATCCAAGGGCGTGGTATAAAAACAATCTTTTAAATCTAAAATGATCTTATATGTATTGGCTGGAATAGCAGAGGGGGAAGGGAGCCCAGCCTGCAGGGCTCCCATAAGTTCCATAGTATCATTAACCCTCCTTTACTGTTTTTCCTTACAAAGCAGCTGCTATCGCAAGCCCCTGAGTAAAGAAAGGTTCAATGTCTGAGCATAGTCTGATATAATCGGACAGGTTGCCCTTTTTTCCAAAAGGTCTCAGCGCTGCCTGGCAGGCAGTATTTGCATTTTCAAAAGCCAATTGTTTCCATTCTGCGGCGGGAAGCACCTCGAAGGAAAGTGTATCTAATAAAGATTGAGTAAAAGAGGCAGTTGGGCCATATTGGGCACAAGCAACCTTGAGTTCTTTTAGCTGTTTGAAAGGAATAGGAGTAAGCCCTCTCCAATAGTTTGTGTTATTTTTCATCAGTTAACCTTATTTAGAGAGCTTGAACCCCATTCTCTGGGCAAAGATGATGGAAGATAAGTCATCCTTTTCCTTGATCCATCTCATTTACCTTTAAACTTCTGCATTCACGTTGGCTCTTGGCATCACCCATGTACCTACAACTAGACATCCTTTGAGTGTAGCGTGCATTCTTTTACAAAGGCTTTATCATTGCCATCCATAAACACAAGAGCTTCAGAGAGGAGAAAATAAACATCCCTCTGGGCCTGTTTCCTAGTTAAGGATGTCTCTGCATTGACTAGTTCACCTCTAGGATTTGCTGTTCATGTCCTTCTGTTTCTTATTGTCCACTTTAAAAAGAAGTTTCACGGATTAGCGTACTCTGCTGTGCATATTACTATGGGCCTCTAATGGATTCCCCCATGCTTAGTAATTTCTTAACACTCAATAAAGTATTTTATTCAAGGAGATGTGAGCTCATAAAGTTTGAAGAGCTCACATGGGTTGGACTGAACACACGCAAGCAGGAAACTCACATAATGACATTTGTGTTTTAACAGTCATATTAACATACACATGCCTACTATGAACAAATCAGCACATATACTAGAACTAACAAATCTTCATACAATACCCTCAGATTAATAAATATACATGCATTTACTTAAGAAAAAAACCCACAAAGACACACTAAAATATACTAGAATTATAATAATAGAATCAATGCAGAACAGACTACAAGTTCTGTCACATAGTATAACATATTAAGGCACAGAGTAGTTCATGTGTACTAGCACATACAAAAAAAACAGACAAAGTGCATACAAGAATATACACACTGAGCTACAAGAATGTGGAGGTGTGTGGCAGAGACATTTTCTCTGCAGGTAGAGGAAATAGGTACCTAATTTAACTAATCCTTCTTAGGCTCCTCTACATTTCTCCCCTGAGGGTCCCTGTTATCTGTGGGCTTGAGTGACCCCTGAGCCCCGCCCTCTCCCTGTATGGGTGTATGTGTCTGGGTTCCCATAGCCTTTCCCTCTGTGTGTGCCTGACTCAGAAATATGTGATCATAACTACAGCAGTCACAGTACTGATTGACAGAAAATCAGTCCCTGGGCATGTCTCTAGAGAAGGATATTCTGACAGAACTTGAAGGGAACCTGTGGGTGCCCTGTACAGAATAGGATGCTTATAGCCCATGCACAAGGGGACATAGGGCAGGAAGGGAGGTGAGGTCTGTGGAGGCATGTTGAGACTAAGCATAAAATGTGTCTTATCTCCCTTTTCCTACTCTTGTATCAATATGCACAACTGCTAAATTAAACAGCCTTTGGAGAAAAAAACACTGACTCTCAAATTAGCCTGTGGTGGACAAGGACAGACAGGAGCTGTGAATGAATAAAATGAATGAACTCAGAGAAGAAAGTCTCCATTTGGATGAATGGAGAGAGGTGACTTGATCTAGGATTGGGCTACTGGTGGTAAGTTCATGTAGTATGTTGTGTGGAAATATATATATATATATATATACACACACACACAAACATACAAAGATAATAAAGTGAGATCCTTTGCACAGCAGGGACTGTTATCCCGAGGAAGGAGGGAATACAGGAGGGTTATTGAAAGCAAGGGATAAAGTTTTTGATGAAGCCGATGATTTGAACAGAATTTGTCCTAGATGCAGGAATTACCAATTACATGGGAAATTTGAGACAATTCAAGGGAAAAACGAAACAAGCTAAGTTTGAAATCATCCTATCATCAGAGGGAGATTGGGTGAGTGTTTCAGAAAGACGGGAGGAGATGCACTGATTCCCTGAGGGATGCTGAGAAGGAGAAGAATCCCCAGACACAACAGGAAGCCAGTAGTGAAGCTCCATTTGGACCTGCTCCTGGGTCTGAGTCCTGTGCTCTGCAGATCCTGAGGGGTTCCTGCAGCCTAACCTCTTCCACTAGGGTACATTCATGTCTGGGTTAACTCTGACCATTCTCCTCACTGTGTGCGTTGATCTGGGTAGACTAGAGAAACCAATCCATAGACACACGTATATTGTGTATAAGAGATTTAATATAAAGGGCAATTGTACATTTAGAAAGCATCTTAACCCCAGTTAGGGCCAAGCCCATAAGTCCATTATTAGCCCATGTGTCGGATACCAATGTATAAATTCCTCTTCATACTTATGAAATACATGCAATGATCCAGAATGCAAGATGGTCACAGGCCAGTGGGCAGAAAGTCTTTGGATCCAGTGGCATTGTAAGCTTTTCAGCGGAGACGGGTCTCTACATGTCTTCTCCAGAACCCAGGGCTGCATGGGGTAGGTCCATGTGGCTTCTATTCAGGGATGTCTCACAGAGAGTCACCCTTGTCAGTAGGGTGTCTCCCAGGGATTAGAGAGTCTCTCTTCCACCTCCAAGATGGAATACGGGATTTCCCAGAATTCTCAGAAGGCCATGCCCACGCAGAGGCTTCATTGGCTATGATCCAATTGACAGACTCCAACCCTTCCCTCTTTATCCTCTGAAGTCCCAAATTCACACCAGATTATGTAACTACCATACTGTGCATCTTTTGCACAGAAATACAAAACTGTGTCCTTGAAGTTCAGGTTGTCCATTTGAAGTTATAGTATGTCCTTACCATTGTCTTTGGAGATGGTGAATTGGCCCTTCGGAGAGTCCTACCAACACTATTCATGTATGAAACCCACTGCTGCCCCTTCTCTGGGGCTAGGCAGATCCAGTGTATATTATAAATACAGGCAATGAATGCAGAGACTGTACGGGAGAATATCAGAGAAGCCTCCGACTGCCTCAAGTCTCCCTCAGATGCCATAGCTCCACCTCACACTGGACACCTGCAAACACACAGACATCCTGATCCTGAAAATCATATTTACTGCCTCTCACTCATGCCCCCTCATGCACACTTTCTCTGCATCAAAGCGTCTTTTGAAATTCCAAAAAGGAAAATTGAGCTCAATAGAGATTCCATTGTGACTTGATTTGTTCAGTCTTGAATGGGGGTACCTTGGAATTCCAGAGGTGGAGCAACTGTCCAAGAGCTTCAGAGTTGGGACTTGGATGGTTTTCCTCAGCAGGGGAGGGGTCTATTTGCATACCTTCTGCCTATATAGTCATAAGTAATGTTGAATGACTTCTAAGAGAGTCACTCCAAGAGTAGATAAGAATGTTCTAGATATCTTGGAAAGCCCTGCGTGTGGGGTTCATTATGCAGTGTGCTGCTAAATGCAAGGTCAGTCATTCTAAATCTCCAATGGCTCTGCAGGGGGAAGAATTCTCTACACACCCATGAAGATTTATAGACTCAGAAGCCTACAAGGGCAGCCCTATTCTATAGGGTTGTTAAGAGAAAGAATTGACTTAATGGAAATGTCAACCTACAGTTAGAGACAGTGCCTTGAAATGTGCCCTCCTCCTCTCCACCCCTTAAGTGTGGTGCTTATTCATTTCTTGATGCAGTTAAATAAATATTCCCCTAGAAATATATATTTAATCTGACACAAGCTTCCCTTGTCTAATTCTCTTTTAAATTATCTTTTGGAAAAGAAAATTCATATGCTAAAAGTAAAACCCTCCCCAGCCCCTTCTAGACCTTCCCTTAATTGTCCCCTTGAGCTGAATATGACAGTGGCTCCTGAGTCTCGCTCCTTCCCTGCAGGTTTGTCTTGCCTTGAATCAAGCTTGCCTTCCCTTCACAAATCTTTTGCACACCAAGAATTTTAAGGTACTGAGTTAAACTTAGAAGTTCTGTAGATGCTGAAGGTCTCTACATACCCAGAGAAGCCAATGCTGTCTGTGAATTTGCATAACACATCGGGACGTTTCCAGGGCATCTTCCAAAAACTAGAGGAAGTCTCCCATGCTTGAGGAGTTGATTGTGCTCTCCAAATCTAGGTATTATGCTTTACAATACTAATGCTTTCTTTTTTATTAAATACTTTTATTGGGGGCTCTTAGGGCTCTTATCACAATTCATGCATTCATCCATTGTCAAGCACATTTGTACATATGCTGCCATCATCATTTTCAAAGCGTTTGCTTTGTACTGGAGCCCTTGATATCAGTTCCTCATTTTCCCCTCCCTCTCCCACTCTCCCTCTTTCATGAACCTTGATGAATTATAAATTATGATTTTCATATTTTGCATTGTCTGCTGTCTCATTTCACCTACTTTTCTGCTGTTTGTCCCACTGGGAGGGAGTTCTATGTCAATCCTTGTGATTGATTTCCTCTTTCTACTCCCACCTTCCCATTACTCTCTTGATATCTCTATTCTCATTGTTGGTTCTGAGCGGTTTATCTGTCCTGGATTCCCTGTGTTGCGAGATCTTATCTGTAGCAGTGTAAATATTCTGGTCTACTAAGATTTATAAGGTAGGATTGAGGCCATGATAGTGGGGAGAGAAGCATTAAAGAACTAGAGGAAAGTTGTTTGTTTCATCGGTGCTGTAGTGCACCCTGACTGGCTCTTCTCTTTCTTGTGACCTTTCTGTAAGGGGATGTCCAATTGTCTATAGATGGGCTTTGGGTCGCCACTGCACACTCCTCTTCATTCACAAAGATATTATTTTGTTCTGGGTCTTTGATGTCTGATACATGATCACGTGTACACCTCATGATCATACAGGCTGGTGTGCAAAGAATGTATAGACGTGCTTTATACAATTGATGTATGTATATTTATGGATTGTGATAAGAGTTTTATGAGCCCCTAATAAAATGTAAAAAAAATAATTTGACAAATCCTGGTTAAAGGATATGTTTTTCTCAAGAGAATAATTACCTATTAAAATAATAAATATTGACAAAAATAATATACAACTGTCAATTATTTCAGAAATGGTAAAATCAGGTTTGGTTTGGTTTTCTCTTCACAGGAGATACTTGGGCTGGGATTCACACACATACAATTTCAACCTAAAGTAATTTGGAAAAAATAATTAGGATGGAGAGAAACTGATTGTGTTGAGTGAAGCACATGGAGGTCAGAATTTAACGGCATAGAGAGACTACCAGTCCTTCTGGGATTGATTTCAACTTGTCCCAAGTGTGATTTCTTTCTCCCCTGTCTTCTGAGGAAGAATATGGGCTTTTAATTTTTAGGATCTGCCCTCCAGGAAAATAAGAGGCATGCGAACCTAGTTGCTGAAGGTTCCTTGAAGTGGTCTTCCACATGGGTGAATTGGAAAACTCCAGACACAAGAGCAAAGAAACACTTGGCACCCCCTGCACCTGCTCCTGTGGCAAAGATTGAGTCCCATGTACCCTGAGCTCCCTCTGCTGCCCAATTAGGGTTGTGATGCTTGAGATGTTTGACCATTAAGCCTTCATTGTGTCTCCTAGTACGTTTCCTACATTTTACATGTCAGTGTCCTCAGGTTTCAGATTGTTAAAACACATGCAGCTGGTTGAGCTATAGTGGTTGCAATGCATCAATATGTGAAAACTGAGTTGTTGCTAAGACTCATCACAAGGCTTCTGTGCCACCTAACACAGGTCGTGTTTCCCAGAGCCTTTTAGATCTAGAAACATTGATATTTTCAGACCTGGAAGCTAGACATAGCACTTTGAGACATAGCACATAGCTTTCCCAACTCATGACTGGTCTGTAGCAGCTCTACCTGCACGATCACACCTAGGAATACGGGGGGAAATATAATTTAAAACCATTCTAAGATGAAAAGAACTGCTTTTGACATGAAGGTGCTTACAGGGTAGGACATTCATGTCACCAAGAAGAATCCAGAAGGGTGTCACCTCCACAGGCATCTCTGATTAACATGGTAAGGATGAAGGCCTAAGATACCTGACTTTCATGTGTGACTTGGAGCTCTGTTACCATATTTTACTGTAGGCGATCCACGTGTGCTGTGCTTGTGGAAGCAGAAAGAGGATGGCTCTGAGGAGGAGCAGTAATGGCCTCTAGAGGGGATTTTCCTGACCTGTGTTCTGTGAGGTCAATCTCTACCCTTCATCATTTGCACTGACTGTGGACAAACAATTTCTTCCTGAAAACCATGGGTAGATTTGTAGAAATGCAGACAGTTGGCCTGAGGTGTGAGCCATAATGAAGGGAATTCCTGGGGATACTATTTTCCTAGGAATGTTCCACTTTCTCTCTGGGCAGCCCAGTTCTACCCTTAGGACAAGGGTAGCCCATGAGATGTGCAGGCTGTTGAGTTAAAGTGGAAGGTAAAATGATGAACATTTCTGAGCATCCACTTCAAAACAAAACACTTTTATTAGAACTTTCCCCCTTATATAATTCAATACTTCAACCATATCAAGAAGAGTTGTATAATCTTTACCACAGTCAATTATAGAACAATTTCTCCCCCTCTGTAATCATTATTCATGTAATATATTTCACATACTTGCAAAACTGTATGCAACAAAACTTTCACCGATTCAACGCCTTCTACATGTGTAATTCAGTGCCATTGAGTATTCTTTTCAGGTTGTAGAACCATTATTTTTATTCCCCTGCATATTGTTTCACTGCAGTTAAACTTAATTTAATGCCCCCCTAAGCCAAATCTCTTCCCACTTCACACATGGTAACCATAGATCGTTTTCTTTCTTTCTTTCTTTCTTTCTTTCTTTCTTTCTTTCTTTCTTTTTTTCTTTCTTTCTTTCTTTTCCTGATATAACATTCACATTTCCATACTTAAAACACTTCTAAAAAAAAGTTGTATGCCCATTTTCAAAATAAGCTTAATGCTCCCTCCTGCTTCACAGATCCACTGATTACTCCTCCCCCTTCCATATAAACCATTGCCTCAGTTATGGTCTCTATTCATCCACTCCTTTACTTCCAAACTTGGAGATAATAACAAAAACAATTAAAAACAAAGATATAATTAAACATAAAGAAAAATTATAATGACATAAAGATACAAATAAGAGTAGAGTACAAAACAAATAGAGAAGGTACCTACTTCGCTTTTCCTGTCCTGCTCTTTATCTGCCTCCATGGTTGCTGTGGTAGTTGTATAATCTGCTGTCAATTTGAGACTTAAGATGAAGGGATGGAGTTTAGTCTGTCAATCTGGGTGCAGTTTGATGACATCATTTGGAGGCACTGAGGAGAAAAATAGCTCGCTGGAGGCAGGACACAGTCTCATGCCCTATGAGACATTCCTGTCAACAATGCACAAGGAGCTACGCTAGAGCCCTGGAGCTGAAGGAGCCACGTGGAGACTCTTAACAGCTTTGAGATGTTTCCACCCATCTCCACTGGATCCACAAGACTTTGCACCCACTGGCATGTGCTCTTCATGCATTCGGCATCATTGCATGTGTTGCATGAGTCTGAAGAATTTATAGTCTGGTGTCAGATATCTGGGCTAATATCAGACTTATGGACTTGAACTGGACTGGGCGGTTATGCCTTCTTAATGTACAATTTCTCTGTGATATAAAGTTCTCTCTTGTACACATATGAATGTCTGTGAATTTTTTTCCCTAGTCCACCCAGACTAACATAGTTGTGGAGTTTCACATGTTCACTTTCCAGGCACTAGTTAGAGGTGCCCATGGTATATGACAGGATTTAGCTAGATCCATCCTCTAGGTGATCATATTCTGGGTACAGGATCTTAACATGGCTCTGCTCAATACTTACCTTCATTGAAAAATCAATGAAGATAGGGGCATTATAGCAAAGTGGGGTGAAGAAAGCAGATGGTACCAGGGTATCAATTATCTGGGATCTAAATGGCTTGTCTTCAAGCAGCCATCTAAGTCAGGTGTCAAGGAAGTCCACAATGAAGAAGCACACCAGCATGTGTGACCCAAAGATAGTGACAATTCAAATGTGATGAAGGAAAAACCTTCAGAGCTCAAATTATGAACATCCAATTTGTCGAAGGGTAGGTGAACAGTGAGAACTCAAAAAAATCCATCTGAAGAATATTTAGTCATATTAAACCTCTGGCAGATCCCCTTGAAAAGCTTTACTCTCAGACAGAGATAACTGCGAACTTGATCACGGTGGATCAGACCATGGCATAATATGACAATTGGTCAGTTGACCTACCTCTCAATCCAACCTGTACTTGCTCTAAGGTAAAGCATTTCTCACTTGTTCCATGACAGGATTTTTTTTTTTTTTTGCTGAACTTTAAAATATTGATGGTAGTCTTTCCTTCTTTATTCTTCATTTTCATTTTTATCTTTATATTATTATTATTTTCTTCTTGCTGTTTTATTTTGGTTTTGTTTTTTGTTGTTTCTATTGGGTTTCAAAGTTTGTAAAGCACAGAAGGCGCGGATCCCTAGAGACAATAACTGATGCAATGGTCTATAGGGCCCTAGGGGAGTAGAGGAGTAGGAAGGGTGAGGAACTTTCGGGAGCAAACAATGAATGTGGGAGGGGGAGAGAACCAAAGAATTCATTATTATATATATGCATATATACATATAGTACAACATTTTAAACATCTATGTAAATGAATACTATTTTTAAAAAACATTTTATTAGGGACTCAGACAACTCTTATGACAATCCATACTTACATTAATTGTATAAAGCACATCTGTACATTCTTTGCCCTCATCATTTTCAAAGCTCCCTCCTCCCTCATGTTCCCTTGACAATTTATAAATTATTATTTTGTCATATCTTGCCCAGTTCAGAGTCTCCCTTCACCCCCTTTTCTGTTGTCTGTCCCCCAGGGAGGAGGTCACATGTAGAGCCTTGTAATCGGTTCCCTCTTTCCAACCTACTCACCCTCTACCCTGCCAGTATCACCCCTCACACCCTGGTCCTGAAGGTATCATCCTCCCTGGATTCCCTGTGCCTCCAGCTCCTATCTGCACCAGTGTACATCCTCTGCTCTATCCAGACTTGCAAGGTAGAATTTGGATCATGGTAGTGGGGTGGGGTGGGGTGGAGGGAGGGGTGGAAGCATTTATGAACTGGAGGAAAGCTGTATTCTTCATCAGTGCTATATCACACCCTGACTGACTCAAGTCCTCCCCTAGACCGCTCTGCAAGGGGATCTACAGTGGCCAACAAATGGGCTTAGGGTCACCACTCTGCACTTTCCCCTTCATTCACTCTGGTAAGATTTTTTTTTTCTTATGATGCCTATACCTGATCCCTTCCACACCTCTTGATGACACAGGCTGGTGTGCTTCTTCCATGTGGGCTTTGTTGCTTCTGAGTTAGATAGCCGTTTGTTTACCTTCAAGCCTTTAAGACCCCAGACACTATCTCTTTTGATAGCCGGCACCATCAGCTTTGTTCACCACATTTGCATATGCACCTGTTTGTCCTCGGTGATTGTATCATGGAGGTATGCACCCAATTATAAAGATTTTTTTGTTCTTTGATGCCTGATATGTGAATATTATATACATCTATTTTTAAAACTATATAAAAACAAACAAAGCTTGACCAATGGTTACCATGGGTGAAGGTGAAATGGTTGTTGCTTAGGGGGAATTCAGTTTATATTATTGGTGATGGGATAATTTTGAAAAGGATATCAATAATGGTTGTAAACATGAAAAGTATCATCAAAGATACTCAATTGTACATATAACAGTGGTTGAATTGGAGAATGTTTTCTTGTGTACATTTTGCCAAAAATGTAATGATATGAACAAAAGGAAGAAAAAATTTAATCGATAGTGATGATGATTGTATGCCCCCCACCTTTTTTAAAAAAAAGAAGCATCTTTATTAATACAGTATTTATTTGTCTCTGTCAAACCTTGAGCCAATTATTTTCCCCAGGCTGTCCGGGGAGGTGCAGGGAAGGGAAATTTTGGGCAGAGAGACTTGGGACAGAGAAATGTGGGGGGTAGATATGGCTCCTTCACATGGTAAAAAGGATGAGGAAGGCCACCATCAGGCAGAAAAGCCCGAGGGCCTTCGAGAAGGCAAAGCCCAGGATGGCATAGGAGAAGAGCGGCTGCTTCAGAGAAGGGTTCCTGGCATAAGCAAGGATGAGGCTCCCAAACCCAGTCCCAATGCGGGCTCCAGAGATGCCACTCCAACTGTGGCAGCCCCAATGAGCTTGGCTGCTGTGTCAATGTCCTTTGAGATATGCTGGTTTGGAAGCTGTGACTAGGGATCAATCAAGTCAGGGAATGTAGGGATGCCAAGCTGCTGAAGCGCTCTTCTGTCAGTGTCTAGGATGTTTCTGCGCCACAGATGGGACACCTCATCAGCTGGGAGGCATTCCTGACCAAGGGATGAGTGGAGAAGAATTTGGCACTGGCAAAAATTTTTAGGGGATGAGGGGTAGTGGCAGGCAAGCTGCTCCTACTGCAGAGAAAATCAAGACAGGTATATGCCTCTTCTTGATATGATTGAATTATATCATGTGCATGAAATTCCAATAAAACTGTTTTAGAAAAGAAACAGAAGATCATCTGTTACTTACACAGACCCTCATTGAAGGGCTTTGGTTAACAGGCTCATGGCCCAGTGCCTGTCTTTGTGAATAACATTCTATTAGCACACAGCTATGCCCTTTTCTCTTTCCTGCTGTTGTTTTCACAATCAGTAAGGTTGAATAATTGTCTCCAAGTCTATATGACCAATGGAATAATCAATTATAGTTTTCAGAGGTCTTTTTGAAAAAAGAAATTTACTGACCCCTGATCTAGGGGAAGAATCTGGATGAAAAACAGCAAGGCTTGATGAAAAACATAATTCTAAACTATGAAGACTGTTTGACAGGATATAATATTTTTTAAAAATAACTGATAGATAAGTAAGAACTACCAATCCTAATGGGACAGTCATGACTTGCCTAGCTGTTAAATGAAAATTCAGTCATTCAGACCCACGAACTGCTGTGTGGGAGAATTTGTGGTGGAATAATCTCATAAGGAAATACAGGCTTGGAAATCTTGTAGGAGCAGTTCTAGTCTGTCCTCTAGGATTACTATGACTTGGAACTGATCAATGTCAACAGAATTTTAGTTTGGGTGAAAGCAACTTTTTACAATATATTGTACTTGAATAAATGACACCACGTTTCAAACCACCAACTTTACAGCCATTAATTGAGGCCTTAACGGTTAGCACTCCACTGAGTCTTCCTGAAAGATATTCAGACTGTGGCAGTTACATGATCTCCTGTGAACCTGCGAAGGGGTGCAGTCTAGCCTGTCAATCAGGTCACGCCTTCATGACCTCATTTGGAGGTGCAAAGGAGATGAATAGCTCACTGAAGGCTAGATACACTCTCTCCCTGTGAGGCATTGTTGTTGACAAGCCACATGGAGCTATGCTAATGGCAGCCAGAACCTTGGAGCTGGAGGAGTCACGTGGAGGCCCACGCCAGCAGTAAGATGCTTCTAATGCCACTGGATCCACAAGACTTTCCACCCACTAACCTGTGATTTTCTTGCACCTGGCATTGTATCATGTATTGCATGAGTCTGAAGAGGAATTTACAGAATGGTATCAGACATATGGGCTAATATTGGCCTTATGGGTTTAATCTGCACTGGACTGGTGTGTTTTCTCAATATACCGTTGCTCTTTATATAAAGCTTTTTCCTATACACATAGGAGTGTCTATGAATTTGTTTCTCCAGTCCACCAGGACTAAAACACTGACCTTCTCAAAATACACGCTGATCACCCCTGGAAAATTTCTACTCCCTATGGGACAAGCTCATTTTGGTTGGTTGTTTTTCTCTCTATGAGAATGTTTTATTTTCTTACAATACAACTTTGAATTCACAGATATTAAGGGTAGGAACTGAATCATAAAAAGAAAACAAAACATAAATTCCCGTGTGAAATAGTGAGATGAAGAACCCTGGATCACAATAGAGATCCAGACTAGAAACTCCCTCTCCAAATGCACATGATCCAGAATCATTCCTTCTGTTCATGCCCTTACAGAGCCCTGCAACACAGCTCCCTCCCTGCATAGGAGGTTTGTGTCTGTACTCACTTTGACTTCTCTCTGTGTTTCTTCCCCACCATTATACATGGACGTGTGATTGACTTTTAGACTGTCCTTTCGCTGATACGGTGTGTTCTTGGCAATGTCTCTGGAGATGGTAAACCAGCTTTCATGGAATCTGTACAATATGTGATATCAACAGTACTAATAAGACACCCTGCAGGCCTGGAACTTGGCTCATACAGGTCATGGAAAAGTTACTAAATGTAAATCCAGAGTTTGCACATTAGAATCTCAAAAATGTCTTATGCTCCCTCAAGTTTCCTTCAGACTCAACCAGTTGCACATTGCAATTGCCATTTTCAAACAAAATATATGCCGGTCATGAAAACGATCACACATGTCAACTGTGTGCAACTCATACCCACTCACACACACTTGCTCTCAATAGCATTACTTATTAAAATAGCTGCCTGAAAAACCCAGCTTAGTACAGACTCCATGATGATTCTGTGTTCATACAAATTTCAGAACAGCGACTCTTGTAGATTATGGTACTGAGGATCTTCTCCAAGAACTGTTTTGTTGGGATTGGGGTGTTTTTTTTTATCAGCATAAGGAGGGCCTTTATTTGCATACGCTTCTCCTGGAGTGAATGAGCCTGATTCACAGATAAAGCAGTCACAAAACCCCATGCTTCAATCCCTGAGCGTTTCACCTCTGAGAGTTTCCCCAAGAAGAGGAAGAAACTGACATATTGGCAATGAGGCCTATTTTCCCAGGTGTATTAAATCAGAATAAGAGCTAAATTTGAGTAAATACATCATGAGACTATATCCAATGGACTATGTGCAGATTTGCATGTGAGTGGTAACTTTGTAATAAAGTTTAAAAGGGGTCAATCTGAGATGAGAATGTTGGCTGCTTCCTCATAGAACACATTCCCTTCCGTGACTTCTCCATTCTTCAAGAACAAGGCCTATTCTTTCAGGCCACAGAAAGTGATGAAGAAGATGGTTGAGGAGGGAGACACAAATTAAGTTTGAGAACAGCTTTGGGAATAAAGGCAGTAGTCCTCTCCTCTCAGGGACTTATATCTTTCTAAGATACTCAGAACAAAACCAAGAGCATTTAAATTGTCAGATACACATTTTCTCTCTGCAATAGATTATGTAAAATTAGATATTCAAATATTTGAAGGTCAGCTAAATCTAGAAATCTCATTGAATTCAGCCAAAAATAGCTCCCATTCAATGCGTGCTGTAAATAGGAGTGGCTTTTGTAAGTCACTAAGAAGGAAGAACTTTTCTTTGACAACTACACTCCTACATCTACTCAAGAGTTATTCTAGTGTGGAAAGAGTACATGCAACACTAAAAAAATTACCTTTGACACAGGAAGACATGTAGTATCCACAAAGTCATCATTAATAAAGTTATTCACACCTAATCTTACATTTCATACAGGATCTTATACCAAAATAGCTGAAATTCTTCACTTAAGGTTGTGTGTCAATGGATACTGGGAATGTTACCGGTATCAAACAACAAAATACTAGCAAAGCCACTAGGAGAAGGATGAGCTCATTAATAGGACAAATGTGGACCCTCTGGGTAAAACCAGAAGGAGTGGCCGACATTCTTTGGGGCTGTGAAGGTGAAGATACAACATCCAGCATGAAGAACTGAATGATCCCGTTTGGCCCTAAGCTCTCCCTGAATCCTGAATTTTCACAAAAAGGTAGTGTGTTTCCTGGACTATCATGGGCTGCAGGTTCTGAAGGATAGACTGATATAGGATATTAACACCCAGATAATAAAATGCAGTTGGCGAATTTATGTATTTTCAGATGGGATTCCAGAAAAGATACACACACACACACACAGCCACAAAGGTTAGGAAAAACAACCAAAGCTGTCCTGACCCCTGAGATTTCCCCAAATGTTGGAAACTTGACTGAATAATTTGTGGTAGTAGAGCCCTGCGTTTGCACTCTACCCTGGGGTAAAAAAAAGGAAAACAAAAAAAGCAAAAATCAGCAACAACAAAAATTGTGTCATTTGAAGAAACAATTCAATATAAAATAGGCAGACTGCCTATCTTTTATTAAATTATTAGCTAGATGATTGCCAGAATTCCTCAGAGTGTGCTGAAAGAACATACTGTTAGACTTTCAGCCAATACTCAAACACTTAATAGATACCTTTACCCAGGCACCATTTTCCTGAAGTCTGATTGGAAAATATTTTATCTGAGCGTCTTGAGAACTCTGATGCAGGGACCGCTGGCAAAGTCATTTCCTGTCCTTAAAGGTTAAGAAGCGGATTGTTGCTGTGGGACAGAATATAGTTTTGGTTACAATATAACTTTGAATTCACAGATGCCAGGAGTAGGCACAGAAGTATTATTTTTTAAATTAGAGATTTCCCACAAGGAACTGAGATTTCTGAGAATCCACATATAACCACAGGAAACCAGCCTTGAGCTCCAGCTGCTCCTGGGTCTGAGTCCTGTGCTTTGTGGGTCCTGCGCACCCCCTGGAGACCAATATCCTCCCACCAGGGGAAGTTTGTGTCCGGGCTCTCACTGACTTCCCCTCACTGTGTCTCTTGCACAGTAATACATGGCTGTGTCTTCGGCTTTCAGGCTGTTCATCTGCAGATACAGCGTGTTCTTGGCGTTGTCTCTGGAGATGGTTAATTGGCCCTTTACTGAATCTGTATAGTATGTACTAACACCAGTACTAATGCCTGCGACCCACTGCAGGCCCTTCCCTGGATACTGGCGGGCCCAGCTCATCCATGGTCACTGAAGGTGAATCCAGAAGCTGCACAAGAGAGTCTCAAAGACTCTCCAGGCTTTCTCAGATCGCCCACAGACTACACCAGGTGCACCTCACACTGAACACCTGCAAACAGACACTCTGATTAGATGACTTACATACAAACACATGCACTCACAATTATACACACACACAGCAAGCTCTACAATGATTACCATGTAAAATGGCCAAAATGAAAGCCACGTTTGGTACCAAATTCATTATGTGTCCTCTGGACTAGCTCTTGCTTTCAAAATATTAACAGCAGAGACCCCAGAAACGGGTACTGTCCTCTGAGAAGTCCCACATCAGGGCCTGTGGTTGTTTTATCAGCAGGCAGAGAGCTGCATTTGCATGTCCCCTGATATTTAGAAGCAGATGAGTAGAGAATATGGACAAGAGTTCTCCCTCAGACTGAACGAGCACTCCCAACAGAAAACAGCTCTTAAGCAGGTTGTTTATCAAGCATTGCTTTAATTGTTATCAATTATCAATCTTTTTAAAAAATAGTTTTCAATTTGTAAACTTTATATTACATACATAACAAACTTTCTAATTGAGTGGTATGAGCATTCACAATGCATCCTCTCTGATTCCCCTTATGGTGTGGATTCACATGATGATAGTGGACCGTTCTATTATCTGTTTCTTGTGTGGGAACCTTACTGATTTTCTTTCCTTCTAAGCATTTCCATATTTCAGTGATATTTGTACAGTGTGGACAGGAAGTTCTTCATAAAGCATGTCCACAAAACATGCAGAATGGTGTCTCCTCTCCGGTTTCTGATCTGAGAGATTCCAGTCCTCCTGCTTTTGTGATAATCAGGAAACCTGGCTATTTATCACTTTTCTTCATCTTCTAAAAGAGTCAGTTTTCATATAATCAGCTTACTGGTTGTGTTCCTGTTATTTCATTTACCTTGGTTACTTTTTTATTGTCTCTCCCAGGCCCGTGCTACCTATGCCATGGATATTACCTATGCATACTCACCTTTTTCTAGTTCCATTAGTTGGAAACTGAAGTAATCAATCTCAAGAGTTTTACTTCTACACTATACAACTGTGTGTTGCTATGAATTCCTCATTAAGTTCTCTTCCGATGAACCCCACGGTTTGTTGTCTTGTGATTTCATTTAATCCAGTACAGCCATCTAGGATGTGAAAATCATTAAACACATGTTCATGACACAAATAATATAGTATATATCCATATATTCATCACTCACACTCACTGCCATGAGCCAGTGCAGACTCATCATGACCCTATAGACAGCGTAGAATTGTCCTTGAGCACTTCTGAAACTGTAACTCTTTAGGGAGAAGAAAGCCCTGTTTTTCTACTGTGGAACAGCTAGTACTTAAGAACTCCTGAAATTTCAGGTCGCAGCTTAATGAGTAACCAACACACCACCAGGATTCATTTATGCATACATATATTTAAATGTGTTTATGCATACAACATATAAATGAATGAATATTGAAATTGATGTGGTGTTTTGTAATATTTAGGAAGACAAGATTCTCAGAGAAAATGTTTTGGAGGGAAAGGAAACCCTAGATACTAAGAGGAAGCTCCTTGCTCCCATGCCTCCCCCATTGCCCTTGCCCAGAAGTGTGGCTCCTGTGCTCTGTGCAGCTCATGTGATCCCTATAGACTAAGGTCATTATTACAGGGAAGGTTGTGCCTGGATGGCACTGAGTCCTCTCACTGTTCCTCTCACACAGTAATGGACAGCTGTGCCCTCAGTGGTCATTGCGCTCAGCTGCGGGGAGAACTGCTTGGTGGATATGCTTTTGGCGCTTGAGAGTCAGCTGCATTAAGGCAGGTAATTGTTTCCTGATGCTCAAACATATTGATAACAAGTGCTGCAAACTTTTCTGCTGGTTGTGGTAGATTCAGGTCCAGAAATATGGAGCCACAAGAGACAGCAAATCTTAGGGAGAGGATTTGTGAGGGATTCATCACTCCTGGGCTCAAATCCTGATGCTGTACCTGTCACGGGGCACCCAGGACAGGGAGGAAAAAAATCCATGCTGACAACTAATGTAAGTCTCTTTTATGTTAACCCATTTTTGGAGTCTCTTGCTATTACCAGAGACATAACTTCCAGGCCAAAGAATATATGAAAGAAAATAAAAACTTGCGGACAAGTTATACAGTTTCTGGAGAATTGTGACCAGTGTGGTGCCTTTCACCATGTTTTGAACTTTAACCTGGAAATTGAAGGAGTGATCTGCATGTTAGAGCCCAAGGAGAACAAAGTAGAGATACTTTCAATCTTTTCTCAAAAAACCGAAAAGAGAGTCTAATGTCTTCATCTTCTCTGGAATTGGCTTCCATTTATTGAGAACTCAAGTTCCTTACACCAAAGAGTGGAGAAAATGTCTGGACACAGAAAGCTTAGAGAGTGTTAAGAAATTCTGATTTCATTAACCCCCAGCTGACAGTGGATATTACTTCTACTGTGTTCTCTCATTTCTCTGAATAGTCTCTTGAAAATTCAGTCCTCTTTCTTTAGCCTAACATGTAAATTAGCACGAGTTGTGATGGTGGACATGTACAGAGTTTTGAGATGCAAATGGGCAAAGGGCATGAATAGATACTTGACTAAAGGGGACATTCAATTTGCAAAGATACACATACAAATATGTTAATTCCCATTACTCATTGGTGGTGTTATTGTTTATTTGGTTGACTTTGTTTTTGAGATCTTTTCTTGGAATGGTTACAGAATACCTGGCCATATTTTCTGGAAAACATTTTAAGCACTTTCACGGAATATTTTTTCTAAAACATATATGTTTAATACAACCTGTAGTGTGGTTTGTTTGTTTTTTCCATGAATTTTCATTGTGCATCACAGTAATACAGAATCATTGAAAGCTGTAGTAGTTTCTCTGTGCAACACGCTGTTCTGAGCAAATAACCTGAGAAGCTGTACTAACTGAAAACTATGACATCAAGATTGAAGGAAGCCAGGTTCATAATCCGGCACATGCAAATGACATAAAACTACATGTTGCAAGACAATATGACTTGTAGAACTTACTGATAAAGAGCAGGGATTACTGCCTTCACTTTAGATTAAAATTCAATGTAAAGAAAATTAAACTCCCTAATATGGGACCAATGGAAAGTATCAGGATAAATGGGGATAATATTGAAATTTGGAAGAAGTTCATCTCTCTTGGATCTACAATCAATATTCATGGAAGCTTGACTCAATCAACTGCTGCATTTAGTTGAGGAAACCTGCTGCACAGACCTCGTCAAAGGTGAAGAGCAAGGAAGTCTCTTTGAAGACTCAGATGTACCTGGCCCAAATTATGAGGTTTCCAATTGTCTCATGTGCATGTCAAAGTCGGACAATGAATGAAAAGGATGAAAGATCAAACGATGTACCTGAATTATGGTACTGGAGAATAATTTGATGGTAGGATGGACCACCAGAAGAACAAACAATTGTATATTGAATGATGTGCAATGCTTAATAGAAAGAAGGGAGGAGGTGATTACTTCATCTCAAGTACTTCGGACATTTGTTAGGAAAATCAGAACTTGGATAAGGACCTAATGCTTTATGAAACATAAGGTTATTAAAAAAGGTAACCTTTAACAAGCTAGATTGGCACAGTAACTGCAAAAAAGGCCTCATACATCACAACTGTGAGAATGAAGCAAGACCTACGCTTCATTCTGTTTTCTCTAGTGTTGCTGTGGGTCCAAATTTATTTGATAGGACTTAAAACAGCAAAATGCAAGGTCAATGACAAACATTGAACTCAATGCAGAGTAAGTGAAGGCATTCACCTTTCAAATTGGAATCAGATAAGGCTATCATTAAATACCAATCTTAATTCGTATTGTGCTGAAACTGTGGTAGTTAAATAATCTGGTGTCAGCTTGAGAATATTGAAAGTGAAGGGGTGGAATTTAGCCTGTCAATCGGGTCACAGCTTGATGACCTCATTTGGTAATGCTATGGAAATAAATAGCTTGCTGGAGGAGGGATACACACTCACTCTAGTTGTGGGATACAAAATGCCCCCCAGCTTTGTCTCACACAAATTTCTGACAAACAGAGGTTATTTGAAAGCTCATGGTGGGAGGTCAGATGCTTAGACATATTCCTCCTGCAGGCATCTGTTCCACTCTAGGTGGGGTACCCACCCAACTGTTAATGGTTTCCATGGAGAGCCAGGAAACAGGTCAAACCTGCTTGGTGACATACAAAGTTAGGCTGCCATCCTGAATCTAGGATCCACCCATCTTATCACATGTAAACCCTTAATCCCTCCTCTTCCTATAGTGTATGTACCCCTATATCACCCCCCCTACCACTACTGTATTACCTATTCCACAACCCTTTTCTCTGATGTATGTCTTTACCTGTAATTCGGGGGCTTACATGCCCCACCCAAAAGAAGATATATAAGCCTGGGTTAACAATATAAAGCTCTCTCCCCTCACTCTCCCTGGCTCTCAGCTCTCCCTTCATCTCCCTCCATCCTTGCTCCCCTGTTCCCTTTCCCATTGTCCTCCTTCCTCTCCTCCTCTCTCCTGCCCTCCTGTCTCCCATCTCCACGTGGACCACCAAGTGGGGCTGAGGTGAGCATGCTACCAGGAAATGTGTCTGACTCCATTATTTCAATCTCTCTTCTAATCTCTCCGTATTCTCTAGGACTTTATTATAATCTTTATATATCTCAACTGTACTATTGTGCCTATCAAACCTGCAATTAGTTGTGGGAGGCTGACCTTTACCTCACACTCCCTGTGACACGTTCCTGCTGTTAAGACACATGGAGCTACACTAGATTCCTGCAGCTGGAGGATCCTGTAGAGACCCCTGCCAGCATTGAGAGTTTCCATTGCCTCTGGATCCACAAGTCTTTCCACCTACTGGCCTGCGATCTTCCTGTATCCAGGGTCATTGCATGTGTTGCATGAGTCTGAAGCGGTATTTTTAGATTGGTATTGGACATATGGGTTAATATAGGACGTATGGACTTGGATAGGATGTTTTCTCAATATACAATTGCTCTTTTATGTAAAGGTCTTTCTTAAACAGATTTGAGTGTCTATGAGTTTGTTTCTCTAGTCCACCCTGACTAACACAAACTTTGAACAATAGCTATCAGTCAACAAATGAAAACCAAATGCATCCTAAATGGCAACAAAGAGGTAAAACTCTCTATAATTGCTGATGACAACTCTCTGTAATTGCTGATGATTTTCTAAACATAGAAAATCCAAAAGCCCTAGAAGAAAATTGTTGAAAGCTCTGAAAAGGAAATCAGAAAATAATATCATTTACAATAGCTACCTAAAAGATAAAATAAATGGAATAAACCTAAGAGAACCAAAGTCTTGTAGAAAGAAGTCTATAAGAAAAACACTACTCCAAGTTACCAAAAGAAATGCAAATAATGAGACTAATGGACCATGTTCATGAAGCAGAAGGCTCAGCTTTGTGAAAATAACACACTCTAAGCAATCTATAATTATAATGCAATTACCATTATAATTAACTTCTGACCAAGATCCCAGTGTCTATCTTCAAGGACATGGAAATTACTGACCATATTTTAAAAGAAATGGGAGGAGATGAGTCACTCAGGGTTCAGTGTAGCAACAATGAAAATCAAAACCTTCCTCTAGTGCTTGAACGCTTCCTCCCCTCAATTCTCATGATCCCAATTCTGCCTTGGGGACCTGGTTAGACCAGAGGATGCACAGCGGTGCAGTAAGGATCTGGAAACAGGGAATCTAGGACGGATGAACCCCTTAGGACCAGCGGTGAGAGTGGCGACACCTGGAGGGAAGGGGGTATAGAAAGGGAGAACCGATCTAGGGGATCTACATGTAACCTCCTCTCTGGGTGATGGGAAACGGGAAGGAAGGTGAGGGGAGAGACCGGACAGTGTAAGATAAGATAAAATAATAATTTATAAACTATTAAGGGTTCATGGGGGAGGGGGGAGAAAAGAGGGAGGGGTAGGGGAAAAAGGAAAATGAGATGATTCCAGGAACCCAAGTGGAAGGCGAATTTTGAGAATGATGAGGGCAATGAATGTATAAGGATGCTTTACTCAATTGATGTATGTATGGATTGTGATAAGAGTTGTATGAGCCCCAATAAAATGGTTTATTAAAAATTACTCTTCAACTTAAAAAAATGAAACAAGTCCATCATAAAAAGGCCAAAACTACACAGACACTCCATACCTAGGAGATCCAGTGGTGTTGTAGATTACAAAATAGACTACTATTTGCAAGTTCTGCAGTTCAAGACCATCATCTAATCCTCAGGAGAAAGACAAAGCTTTCTGATCATGGAAGGTTTTACAGTCTCAGAAATCCAAAGGGGCAATGATGGTTTGTCCTGTACAGTTTCTATGAATCTTAATTGATTCAACAGCAGTTAAGTTGGGTGTTTGGGGGTGGGGGGACAATCCCTATAACTGCACCTGAGATTGACCTATGGGAAAACGGACAATCACAGTTTAAGTGGATCATCGCTAGACTTGTCTCTGAGTCCCTAAGACAGTCTTCTCTGGAAATGTCCACCTGGAAAAAAAATCACTCACTTGTGTCTCAGGTATTCTGCATGTGAATGAGCTAGTTTCTAGAGAATATACTAGAACAGATTGATCCATATATAAAGCCAAGGGTCACACAGCAGAATATGTTTCACAAATCCAGGCAGATGAACTACCTCAAGAAATGATTTCAAAATACTTTCCCTATGCAAATGAATGGATTGAAATTGAGGACACAACCTTGTATGAGTGTGCAAGATAAAAACAAATTTTAAAAAAATGTCCCCAAACAAAGCAACACACTCAGGGAATTAAAATAGAGATAAATGACTCCAGGTGGGAATACACAGTTAAAATGGAGTCGGCATAAGTCTAAACATAGGACAAGCTACTAGAAACTTCTTCAGAGGAAACAGAAATTTACCTTTGGGCAATAAATAAGCAGGAGCAGCTCCCACACTCCCCCGGCTTTGTAAAAATTAAAGAAACAACGCAAAATTCTTGAAGAGTGTATGTGGGAAGGGAGATCTTCCGTACTTGGCTCTTGCCCTTCTATCGAGACCAATACGCTTTCCCAAAGAAAGACTGGCCTTCACTTTGGCTGAGTTCCTGCTCACTGAACCCCATCTTTGTACAGCTGGGCCTGTCTCTTTCTCCTTTTACTTGCCACCTGCCAGACTGTTGACTGATAGCCACCAACCTGGGTCACCTCGCTTGAGGCCTCCAGTCCTGGAAGGACTTAGCCCAGCTACCTGGGAATGCCAATCATGTCTCAGTGCGCCGTGCGTGCGCTGGAATATCACTTCAACAACCTCAAGGGTGGGTGTACTCCCCGCAGACACCCTACTGGCTGGCAAGGAGCCAGGGCATTTCCAGACCTGGGTTCTCCCCCCGCCCCGCTCCCCGGGGAAAGTTACTGCACAGGTCACAACATTGGGCAAACTCAGGAGGAAGCCCTAACGTTCTGTGCACCAGCTGCAACCACTCGCTTCCTGAATAGCGTTCACTTCTTCATAGCGAGAGAAGAAAGGGACCCGGGGCTCATCTTTGAGCTGAAGATGTTCCAGGAGTCTCGGGGAGGTGGCACACTGTATGGAGACAATGCAGGGGGCTTAGGAGAGACCTGCAAAGCGACTAATCGGGAACACAGACGCCCAAAGCCAGTCTGGGATCCCCCTTTCTCCAACAGGTTTCTCGCAAGGAATTCCAACCAATCCCCAAACAGGGGGATGGGACCAGTCTCTGGGACACCCTCCCACATCTCACCGTACAAGGGGAGAGGTACTGGATAAGAGGAGGTGAGGGGAGAAGGGTGCTTGCACCCGAGCCAGGCTGCTGTGTGCGGCAAGGTCACCCCAACTGGTCACCAACACGACCCCAACGTGGGCGCGCCGACTACACAGAGCTCAGGCTGCAACACTTCTCTGGCTCCACACCGTGCACAGCAAGTAGGAACCTAGCTATGACCCTCACTTCCGGCTAGGACACTGCCACTTCTGTCCTGTCTCAGCGTGACCCGGAATAGGAGAAGCATAGTCATGGGTGTGATTGGGAAACACATAAGTGAAAATTCAGTCAGGACAGACTTCATTAAGCACAGATATTCAGGAAAATATGGATGTGGTAGAGGTTAATATGGATGTGGCAGAGACATCAAAAACAGTAGTTCCTGGTGCTTAAATTCCCACCAACGTATCTGAAAGTTTGTTCTTCATAACACTGACCATACAGGAAATAATTCAGATGAGTTGGAAATAATGCAATGTGTAGGTCTTAGTGGGGAAAACCCCCCCCACCAGATTCTTATCCTGAAAAACGGTTAGATTAGTATTACATGTATGATCAAAGTCACATATCCCATACAGCACTGAGCTAAAAGCACCAACCTGTGACATTCAGTATCCACATCGGAAAAGGTGACGCCTGAGTCACTGTGATAGTGGGTCAGGATGTCATTCTCTTACAACCAGAATCTCACAGCTGTGCTCAGGGCCTCATAAAACAATTAAGAATACACTTCTACCATATCGACACAGTTGTATACAAAATAAACTGAATATGTTCTTCAGCTCTTGGATAGTCGAGTACATTTTAACTTCCAGGTGGTGCTTATACATGTCTGAGACTGAGAAAATCAACCACTGCATCACCTGTCTAGTTTTGGACTATTGTCTATAAGGACACTACTTGCTGTGGTAAAGATGAAACATGTTCTATAAAATGTAAAACACAAAAGCCTAAGGAGCTGTTTCTCTGCTCTCTGTGGTTCTATGAGTCAGAATTCACACAACAGCTCTGACTTTATTGTTCTTCTTTTAAATGTATTTTCTTATTCCATATATGTAAAACCTTTAGAGTTTTGTGTATTTGCAAACCGGAGGCAAAAACAAGAGATATATCACTTCAACCATGGAGCTTGGTAAACAAGAGGAAAACTTTTTAGATTGAAAGAGGCTGAGACAATGGGCTCAAATATAAGAACAATTATGAGGACGGTTTAGGGCAAGCCAGTGTTTCTCCCTGTGGTGATATGGTCACTATGATTTGGAACTAACTTAGTGACACCTAACAACCTCTCTTGTACAGGGACTGTATGTACAATAAGTACTGAAATGTTAGAGTGTTTCTTTTTAAAATAAGCAGTAAAGTAATAATCATTCCAGAATCTTGTTGAAAAAAAATATAATCATGGTTTTAATATGTATACCTGCAATATGAATCAATAGTAAAGGACAAAATTGAATAAATATAGATTTGTACAAGAAACCTTTTTATTAATGCATGAGAAACTTTAAAAGAAAATTTTATGACTACAGAGAATATGGGGTAAAATTATTTATAAAATACACTCTACAACAGAATATATTATACTAATATTTTAACAATAAAGGAACATATTTGATGATTACATAACTATTGGTTTAGGTGAGTGAGTAGATCATACATCAGACCAATTTATCTTTACATTTGTGGAAATGGGATGGATTGAGTTAGAGAGCGCCTATCCCTGACTTTGAGTTCATATTTCAACTTGATTAAGTGGGATTATTACCAGGGATACAAGAATGTTTCGATATTAGAAAAAATTAATGTAACCAACCACATAAATAGGACAAATAATAAGAACCATATCATATTAATAGATGCGTAAAAGGCATTTGACAATATCTACTACCTATTCCTGATAAAAACCCTCAATAACATAGAAATAGAAAGGAGAGACCTCAACACATGAAATATATTAAAGGAAACATTCTGTGTAGGACAATTAGTTGACTGTAACTTGGTCAAAATAGACACTTGTTCACATAGAAAGGTTTCATAAAAACCTATGTGAACATAAGAACCCACAGATTGGGGGGAAATAAATCTTAAGCAGTGCTGGGAGAGAGAGAGAGCAAGGGAGGAGAAGAAGACAACAGGATAACTGGCATTTTCAGGGATTCCCCATCTTGATGCTCACCTGATCATACACAGGGAGCAGAGCCTGAAGCACAGGGAGCAGAGCCTGAAATCAGTGTCTGAGTTTTAGAGGCGTCCAGGTGAAAAGCAGGAGAGATGTGGTCAGGTGGAGCAGATGGCAGCAGATGCTGTCAAGTGTGTGTCTCTGTGGCCCTAGCTGCTGGAGTGTCTCTTGGGGAAATTCCCACTTGGGAAGCATGCCTTCCACCCATCACTTTTCTTTCAGTTTGTCTTTGTGCCTGGACTTGTGTGGTGTTGGGATTCAAATGCAAACGCTTTTCAAATGCAAGCTGGGCCACCCAAAGTGCTCAGATTTCAGCAGGGCTTCCAGACTAAGAAGAAACTACTAAGAATGAATCCTTTGCCTTGCCAGGCCCTGAGCCTCACCTCCAGGAACCTCCCTCCACGACACCCTCATTACCTCCAGGCCCCGCCCCTTCCCACAGAGACCACCCCACCCCCTCCCCAGGTGATAGTTTCCTGCTGAACCCATTTCCTCTGAGTGAGAAGGATCCAAGAGTGCGGCCCAAGAGCTTCTGTGGGTGAGTTTCTGTGTTTCTGTGCTGATCCCTGGCGCGGAATCCCCTGCAGGCCTGGAGTCCCAGCTGTGTCCGGGTTCCCGTGGACGTTACACTTCCCGCACCCCATACAACAGTGTTCCAGGTCGCCGCGACCCCCTGGGACATTTCCAGTTAAATCCTTATTGAATTGGTTGCAGGCCTTTGCCTTCGGGCGCGGAAATACTCTGGCCGCTTTTTCTGCTCAGAGTTCCTCCGTCCAGAAAGGCGCGATTGCGTGGTTTTTTTGTTTTTTTTTTTGGGGGGGGGGTTGCCTGGGGCCTGTCCCTTCGTGTCAGGTCGCGGGCATGAGAGCATGGGGACCCCAGAGTGGCCTTTACTGAAAGGAGAGGCAGCCTTGCAGTCATCAGGCCACCCCACTGATGACCGAGGTCTGTATTAGAGCTTAACTTCTCAGCACCCTGCTTTGCAAAGGGGTACCAGAGCAGTGACAGCCCCAAATCCCCGCACAGATCTGGTCCTTGCATAGATTGCAGAGCCCCACATGGAGTGAGCCTCTATTGAGTGGTTTCTGCCCAGGAACCAAGGTAGTAGGTAATCTGGCCCTCAGGCTTTGCAGGGTGGCTTTGCTTCACCTCTGCAGGCAGCCCATGGAGAAGCAGTTTCTCTTGGAGGTTTGCCTGAGTGTGTGTCCTTGATGGAGGTCACCAAACTGGAGACAGTCCAGGGGACTCCTAGTCAGGAGCCACTTGCTTTTAGCCTTTCCCTGACTGCATTGGTCAGGAGGCCCTGGACCCATTTTGTAAGCCTGCTATCTAAGGATGGAATGTCTGCCATTGAGATGCATGCTTTTGTGAGTTTCCTTTGCCCCGCCCCTCCCCCACACCCTCTTTGGCTCACATCTCAGTTGTGAACCTTGGAAGCCATTTCCACCTCCTGTTGGTGGCTTCCTTCATTCAGATGATGTGTTTGTGCCCTTGTGCTGTCTTTGTCTCATAAGATTTAATAGATGTTCTCTTTAAACTATATTTAAAACGCGGTCTCCTTTTTACTCTACTGCATGTTCTTAACCATTTCTGCCCATCAAAAACTAGCTTGTGCTCTGATTTGGACTACAAAAGGAACTCCAATCTCAAATATAATTTACGGAGAACATTTATTAATTATTAAAAGAGACAAAGAGAATACAAAGACACGGACCCATCACCGGATGGAGATCATAGTGCAGTTCAGGGAAACAGTCAAGTCGGGAATCGAATGAAATAAGATTGCAACAGAGGAAACGGTCACACGTTTCTGATTGGTGGAGCATCAGTACAGCATGTTATAAATGGGACTACAGAAGCAGGGACAGGACTGTAACTGAGCCACCTTCATTGCCAGATAGAGCATTTTACAAGATTGTTCCAAGTCCTTCTGACCCAGGCAGTCAGGGCTCAACTGCTAAGGCATTTTGGGCTCCTGACTATAGGACCCTCTGCATTACCTGGAGATCAGTGAATGGTGTTCACCTTCCCAGTTCCTCTGTCCCTGGGCCAATTTAATCTATTTCCTTGCTTGATGATCAGAAAGAATTCAATGGAGGCTTAATCTACAGCCATCTATCCTATAGCGCTTTACTCACTGGAGTGCTAAGACTTTAATCTCTAATACAGCTCCTGAGATTTGTGTCTGCGGATGCTGGACTTTTCCACTTGGAGTGTGAAGAGCCCCAGGGGGGGATGTTTCCCCTATAAGCCTCATCTCAGAGATTGGTTGCATTGATGGCTCATCTCTCTTTAAACTGCCACTTTCCCCCCTGCCGCCACCCTCTTATGATCCTTCTTGGCTCTTAGAGCTTGCTGGCCCAGATTTAATATCCACTCATATTTTTAATAGGGAGTTTTGGTTTCCTTTTACATCCTTTTGAATTGCAGGACCCAGCAATTATTTTACTTACTTATTTTCAAGTCATTTTATATATTAATGTGGAGAAATAATAGGTCTTCCCCTGTAGTGTTTCAGTTTTGAAAATCCACAGGGCAGTTCTACTCTGTCCTCGGGGGTCACTGTGAGTCAGAATTGATGTAAGTTAGTGGCACATGTGGTCAAGGTCAGCACTTTTTGGTAATTTCAGTTATTTTATTTTCACAGTGACATAGATTGAAATCCATCATTTATCCTACTGGATACAGAAAGCGTTTGAAATATCCTGATGTTTATTAATTAACCAGATGAATTTAGCTTCTATATTTTCCAGCTTATGCTTGAGTTGGTCCCCATCCTCCCCAACCCCCTCTCCCCACATGATTTATTTTGAAATCATTAATAGTGGACATACATCCACATCCTAATGGCTGCATACTGTGACTGAACGACCCTAAGTCTCATTTGCTAACCTGCTGACACTCGCCTCTATATTTCCATTGCTTAAGCTTGCTATTTCTGCATTGGTCCCCGGACCCACCAGATTCAAAATGTTAGTGGGCTGCTGCCCATGCCCATGTTGGATATCAGCAGGAAGTTCCCTAGCTGCTCCACCCCCCTTAGTCAGCGTGTACAGTTGTGATCGGAGGAGAAAAGTATTCCCGACCGTTCGTGGTTTCTTGCTGTATAAACCAGAGTTCAAGTAGTGCGCTTGGGGCCCGATGGATTGAGCGCCAGCTGTTTCCTGGCGGCCAGCTCCAGTGAAGCTTTGCATTTGATCCTTTTCCCTGTGGCCCTGATTAATCTTTTGATTTACTTTTTTTTCATATGTTAGCTCTTCAATTTGTTTGCATTTGCTGTTCAAGAACAGAGTCCTACTAATAGCTCCTCCTTTTAAAATTTGTGTCATGATTATTTCTAATAGAAGGCAACCTCCAGATATATAACTGTTATATATAGTAAGATAGCATGTTATTTTCTCTGTGCCCCACTGCATGGTAATGCTTGAATGTTCTAGCCTTTTATCCACGCGTTCTTGATAAGAGGCTTGTTTTGTCCACTGCGCTACAGTGGATTCTGTGAGTGATGTCACAGCACCTTCCACTCCTCGTTGGGGTTTCTAGGCTATAATCATGCGTTACCAGATGGCCACTTCATGGAGCTGCCAGTCCTTTAACCACTGGAGCAGTGGGGCTTCTTCACGGACTAATTTAGATGGGCCACACTGACATGTTATTCATTGCAGACATGGTGATTCTTAATGGGAATTATATTTGTTTTTGATTTAGTCATAATTTCAATGTAATATCCATGTGTATACATAGACAAGAATATGTGATCATGTTCAATTTCCCCTTTGGTTAGGTGTCATGGAGTTAGTTCCATCTCATGGCTATGTCATGTGTTATAGAGCAGAACTGTTCCATAGTTTTTCTGGAGCATCATGTTTGTGGAAGCAGATCTCCTGTTCTTCCACAGTAATGCGGGCTGTTTACCCCCATCAAGCCTCAGGGGAACAGTCTAGTGCAAGCTGTTTGTGCCACCTAGAAACTTTGTCCCACCCCCCAAAACAAACTCACTGCCACACAGTCAATTCTGACTCATAGTGTTCCTCCATAGGTATCTGATAACAAAATCTATACAGAAGCAACCAGCCTCATTTTCCTTTTGCAGATGTGCTGGTGAGGTTGAACTGCCAGCCTGCAGAGTAGCAAATGATACCAGAATTCATTTTTCCCCCAAAGGAATGAACCAAATCAAGCATCTGCCATCAAACCCACACCAACTCCTGGGGACTCCATGTGAGTCAGAGTGCAGGGATGTTGCCGAGGGGTTTCAGTGACTGGTTTCTCAAGTGCATCACCCAGGCTTTCTTCCCTGGAGACTGAGTAGACACAAACTTCCAGCCTTTCCATGAACACCTATCCATGGTAACCATTATCATGCTCAGGGACATAAAAAACTAAGCAAGACACACATGTGTGTATGTACACACATGCCAGAACCTATGAAACCTGGCAATCTATCAAAGAAGGAAAATTCAAAACTACAAGGAGATTGAGTTTCTAACTATAACATGAAAAACCACACAGTTGAATTTGTAAAATTTGCAGGACCCAGAAAAATAAAGTCATTCTGTAAATTTTCAGCTCTCAAGTTTTTATGTGTATCGTACATATATACGGTAACCTAACTGGTCTCTTTACCATAGATAGAGAATAAAATTAATATCAGCTTTAATAGATCTTTAAGAGAGATGCTATATGTAAATAGCTTAGTATTCTTTCTGAATTATCATGGAAGATGAACAGGGATCCTAAATACTTTAAAGATGTACAATATTTGAGGAATTTAAAAAGATTTATGACATTATTCTATTTAGCATAATTTTGCACTGTTTAGCATAATCTATTAGGAAAAGATATGCAGTAGCTTCCAAATGGAAAAATTCCATTATTTTTATTCCATTTTCCCATGGCCTTTTTCAAAAACCCCTTGTGCATTCATGGCATGAAGGATTGGCTACCAATGAGCTCCTTGTATCTCAATTAAGTAATACTTGTTAAATATCAATCATTTTGCCTACCATTGGGTTCCATATGGTGACCGTATGTGGTTTCAGAGTAAAACTATGCTCCGTAAGATTTTCATTGGCTAACTTCAGAAGTTGTTGATTTCTTCTAAGGTTGCCTTCAGTCTCTAATCATTTGTTTGGTAGCTGAGCACTCTGTTGCTCACACTACTCAGGGACTCCATTTAGGGACCTGCATCTTGAAGTGTGAGTGCTTGCAGGCAGAGCCCTGTGTAGCCTGATGTGTCAGGAATTAGCTTCCCTTACAAATTGGTGGGCCTTTCTGGAGCTGCTTTTCTTTTTCTGTAGGTCTTTCATGAGTTCCTGTAATGATACTTTATTGTATGTGGGACACGTGAACAAAGGAGTCCTTTTGTCCAGTGGGTTAAATATTGGGCTGCTGACTGCAAGGGCAGCTGTGCACACTCACCAGAAATGTGCAGAGAAGATGAGTCTGCCTGCTCCACTAAAGATGTGCAGGCGTGGGAGTCCTACAGGGAGTTCTGCTCTGTGATAGCTCTGCTGTGAGTTGGACCAGATGTGGTGGCAGGGAGTTATGTGCGGACAATGCCAACCCTTGTTCTTGACCCCTTATTAGCTATTTGAGGCTAAATGCAATTTGATTCACATTTTTTGTGGACTCTTGTGAAGTGCAAAAAATAGAATATTTTTTGTTGACAGTTTTGGGAACTGATATATTAGTGGAGGAGAGTTTTTTGGAACATGCTATTTTTTTTAATCATTTACGTTGGGCTCAGACAACTCTTATCACTATCCATACATCCATCCACTGTGTCCGATGTCTCCCTTCACCCACTTTTCTGTTGTTCATCCCCCATTTGTCTTTAGTGATCTTATAGGGAAAGTGAGCACACAATGGTATGAAATTTTGGAACATGCTACTTTTTTATTGATTTCAATCTTTTTGCATTTCTTCATTGAAATCCCAACGACACACCTTTCTGACTTCCTTTATCCTTATAAAAATGTATTTGTTCAACCTGGGCTTTGACTATCCTTAAAACATAGCAAGTACATTTCTTCCTAATACCCTGTGGTCTGGTATTTTCTCCTCTAGGAACAAACTCTTTTGGACTACCCATTAGTTAATCCCATCACATCCTTCAAATCACTGTTTTCAATGAATGCAATTGATTAGACTACTAAGGGCAGATAAGGAAAACCACTTGTAAACAAAAGGGCCCCATAGGCAGGTACACAGAATGATTTCACAATGAAATCAGCTGAGAGAGTACCTGTTTTCACCGCCCCTCTGTATTGAGGACAGATGTTTGCTCTGGGTCCTAACTAGAGTAATTAATTAGAGGCATTTAAAAGGATGCTTTTCTTGTTGTTAGTTACCATCTAGTTTTCTCCAATTTATTACAACACTGTGCACCCATGGTGATGTAGTGTGCTATGCGTTGGGTTGGTACCCACATGTTCAGCCATTCAAAACCGCTCACTGGTCCACAGTAGAAGATGAGGCTTTCTACTCCCTTAAAGAGTTGCAGTTTCAGAAACGCGCAGGCCCTGTTCTACTCTGCTCTGTGGGGATGCTTTGAGTCAGAATTGACTCAATGACAGTAATTTTTTTAAAAAATGTACACCAGAAAGAAAAACATGCCCTGTGACCTCCGTACTCTGACTTCAACATGGTCAGCTTTTATCTCTGAGACTGGAATGGTGACTTTGAGCTCTTCACATATTGGTCATAAACCTGAACGTCCTCATTTGCATTTCTTTTAACTATTGCCTCTTTTGTTTTACTTT